>NC_140002.1:29685057-29874277 GCF_964263955.1 Coregonus lavaretus
TGCCCTCTGGTCTCCACACTGTGGACCAGAGACCTCTTGCCCCTGCTGTGCCCCTGACAAGGCATTGTCGAACGGCTGCTTGTCGTTAGGGCAATTGGTTGATTGTCGTCAGGGCTGGGTTGTTGCTTCTCCTTCTTTGCGGGGAATGACCCTAGGAGGCGTGGGATTGGTTGCACTCCAGGGACGCTCCTGAAAAGCCTGCGGAGGGGACTCAAGGTGAAGGCGCTGTAGCGCCACAGAACTGAGAGAGCTGCCCCCCCCCCCCCCCCCCACCTCCCCAACCCCAAGACGCCCCATCTCA
The DNA here is from genome assembly GCF_964263955.1 of Coregonus lavaretus. Lineage (NCBI taxonomy): Eukaryota > Metazoa > Chordata > Actinopteri > Salmoniformes > Salmonidae > Coregonus > Coregonus lavaretus. The sequence continues at coordinate 29,685,359 of NC_140002.1, forward strand.
CTGCAGCATGGATCTCCCCCCATTTAGAGGTAGGTACAAACATCCCCCCTCCCAAAATACTGTACCAACCCACCCATCTCTATTTTATGAGGAAAAACACTACAAGCGGGTAATCAAAGAGCTTTTACCAGACTCTCACATGTATTCTTTATATTCAATTTAATTGTGTGTAGAAGTGGCCTACTTTCTGTGGGTTCTTTGCTGGCCCTACTGTTTAAAGCTTTATATTGCTGGGATAGTGGTTGGTGTGTCTAACTGGGAGAGTTTGGCGTGTTGTGGTTTGGTCCGGTATGTTGTGTAACTGGTTTAGTGTGGTGTGTCTAACTGGGAGAGTGGCGTGTGTGGTGTGTGTACTGTAACTGGGCTAGTTTGGTGTGGTGTGATTAACTGGTTTGGAGTGGTGTGGTGTGTGTACTGTAACTGGGATAGTTTAGTGTGGTGTGTGTAACTGGGTGTGGTGTGTGTAAGTGGGATGGGGACATGTGGGGTTGCCATTGATTGTTCTCAAGGTCGGATACTGTATGTCAATACCCATCTCCGCTGTGCCCGACTGGAGGGGCGGATGGATGAACGAGTGATGGAGGGATAGAGGGATGGGATGGAATGAGTGGAGTGGAGAGAGATCTTTTTTCTAACACCAGGCCAGAGGAGCAAATGCACTGTCTAATCCACATCAACCACAAACTGTTGGATGAGCAAACCTCAATGTCCTTTGGAAAAAATAATAAAATAAAAAAGAGAAAATAAAAGTTGCTGTTTGAAAGAATGCTCCTGTGGAAAGTATTGAATTTGACAATTATGTATACGTTTGGTTGTAAAATACATAAAAATGTATCTCTTCATGTTCCAAGGTTTAATGTTTGGAAATAGGGCTGATATGAGTTAAATACATACATAATACATTCTTAAGTCCATCGAAATAACCATCATGATTTTTAGAATCTGTTGCATATTTAGTTAGATTTTTGTTTGTGCAAATTTTATAAAGTTGCTGAAACATCATTTTTAGAGAAGTGAAGTTGCACAAGTGTGTGTGTGTAAGTTGGGAGAGTGAGAGAGAAAGAGGATGTTGCGTGGCGTGACTGGTACTACTGTTTGGAACCATTGGCCATAGTGGAAAGGGGAAATAACTCACTGTGTTAGACAGGGTGCTGTGAGGGTGACTTCTCTTTCTCACCCCTACTTACACAAGATGGTGGGTTACACACACATACATGCATGGTTTCTCTCTATGCCTCAACTCCTTCAATCTTTCTTATCTCTTACTTTTCTCCAACTACTTCCAGTCCCTCCCACTTTCCACTGTTTTTTCACGTTCACTGTCGTCTACTTTATCTTTATTAGTGTCACCCTCTCTCTCTCTCTTTCTCCCTCTCTCTCTTTCTCTTTCTCTTTCTGTCTCTCTTTCTCCCTCTCTCTCTTTCGCTTTCTCTTTCTCTTTCTGTCTATCTTTCTCTCTCTCTTTTTCTGTCTCTCTTTCTCTCTCGCTCTCTCTGACGCGGTCTTCCTATCTCTCTGTGTGCCTCCCTCCCTCCTCTCATCTCCCTTTCTCTCTCTCCTGCCCGGACTTGCTGGTTTGCAGTGTCTATTTCAGTCCTTCCTGGGGTCGGATTCGGCACATCCGGAATCTCATACAGTTTATTGTCATTCAATCCTGCTGCACTCCCCGAGGGGCCAGAGGGTGCCCTGGGTCCCGCTGCCCGACAGCTCGCGCACAGGGGAACCAGCCAGTTAGCCAGTCACACACACACACACACAGACAGACAGACAAATAGCCAGGGCCCCCATTCATATCTGGGTGGGTTGTTTTCGTGTCTGTGCCCTATCAAGTGCCAACCCAAACTTAGGCCTCAGCTGCAAATCTGGAGGGGAGGAAGAAAGAGAAGAGCAAGGGAGAGGGAGAAGCAGTGTGTGTGTTTGTGTGTTTGTCTGTGTGTGTTTGTGTGAGAAGAGAGAGAGAGAGAGAGCAAGAGAGAAGGGGAGAGAGAGGATTGGAAAATGTATATGTCTAATGACAGATGCCCTGTAGGAAGCTGTGGGCTGAGAGGAGGAGGAGAAGAGAGGAGAGGAGAGGAGGGGAAGAGCGGAGAAGGGAGAGGAGAGGAGGGAGAGAACAGAGAGAGAGAGGAGAGGAGAAGAGAGAGAGAGAGAAGAGGAGGAGAAGAGAGAGGAGAGAGGAGAGAGAAGAAGAGAACGGTTCCACTGTTATCAGCAATAACATCAGATCAGAGCGGGGTATAGAGGGAGGAGGGCCAGGGGAGGGCCAGGGGTCACTGGCGACGGGCAAAAAATAGCTCAACATTATGATGTCATCGGCCACCTCAGCCATTCACATCGCCATTAACGCCATGATACCACACTAGTCCAGCCATCAAACCAGTATGACCCCCTGTGTGTGTGTGTGGTGGGGGGGGGGGGGGGGGGGGCTTTGTGTGTGTGATACACAGTAAATGAACACTAGGCCATCACTCTATGTTTCTGGTTTGGAGTCCCTCCCCCTCCCTCTCTAACTGAGCTGAGCTGAGAGGAGCAGGGTCCTATGTGGCGATCGTTATGAATAATATGCGCTGTGCAGCTCTCTCCAGTCCTCATCCTGTTCCTGCTGCAGATTGGATTACTGTGCCAGGGAGGGCAGAGAGCAGGCGCTGGCTGCAGAGAGAGAGCCCCAGGCAGAGCTGCGAGGCAGGGCTCACTCACCACTGATACTCCCCCAGCGCACGGCCCTGTCTTCAGGTTACCTCTGACGGCAGGCTGGCCAAGTAAACATCAGCCCTGAGCTCTATCGCTTATCCTCTCTCTCTCTCTCTCTCTCTCTCTCTCTCTCTCTCTCTCTCTCTCTCTCTCTTCTCTCTCTCTCTCTCTCTCTCCTCTCTCTCTCTCTCTCTCTCTCTCTCTCTCTCTCTCTCTATATATATATATATATATATATATATATATATATATATATATAACAAAACATTAAGAACATCATCCTAATATTGAGTTGCACCCCTTTTGCCCTCAGAACAGCCTCAATTCGTCGCGGGGCATTGACTCTACAAGGTGTCAAAAGCATTCCACAGGGATGCTGGCCCATGTTGATTCCAATGCTTCCCACAGTTGTGTCAAGTTGGCTGGATGTCCTTTGGGTGGTGGACCATTCTTGATACACACCGGAAACTGTTGAGAGTGAAAAACCCAGCAGCGTTGGAGTTCATGAGTGACATCAATAAGGGATCATAGCTTTCACCTGCATTCACCTGGTCAGTCTATCTCATGGAAAGAGTTTTGTACACTCAGTGTACGTACAGTATCTCCCTTGCTTTCTTTCTCACTCTTTCTCTTTCCCATTGGCCCTCTCTCTCCCTCTCACTTACTGTCCACCTCACTCTCTTTCTCTCTCTCTCTGTTCTATGCCTTGCTCTCTCCTTCACTCTACGTTCTCTCTAGTCTTCTCATTCTTTCGCTCTCTTCTTTCTCAATCCCTTGTCTTTTTTACTCTCCTTTGTCTCTTTTTTATTTTGTCATTTCTCTCTCTCTCTCTCTCTCTCTCTCTCTCTCTCTCTCTCTCTCTCTCTCTCTCTCTCTCTCTCTCTCTCTCTCTCTCTCTCTCTCTCTCTCTCTCTCTCTCTCTCTCTCTCTCTCTCTCTCTCTCTCTCTCTCTCTCTCTCTCTCTCTCTCTCTCTCTCTCTCTCTCTCTCTCTCTCTCTCTCTCACTATCTATCCTGCAGCCCCTGTATCGATGTGCCTCCTGCCCAGACCTGAAAGCGCTCAAGTCTTGAATTCCTTCTCCTACATTAAAAAAATAAATATTGTTTTACATCTGAGGCCCTGAAAGGTGTGTGAGGGGCACACACAGAACGACAGTGTAAGGAGGAGGTGAAGGGATGAACAGATGAGAGAGAGGAATGAGTGTGAAAGCTTTTGATATCATGGAATGAGTGAGCGTTGTGTCCCGCTGGGTTTGCATCCGACCCAGATGATAAAAGCAGGAGCAGACACATAAAACAGACCAGCCAGAGCCAGGCAGATACCAGCCCCTGTTCTAACCCTAACCCCCTACCCTAACCCAAGCCCCTGTCCTAACCCCAGCCCCTGTCTTAACACTAACCCTAACCCCAGCCCTAACCCCAGCTGCTGCTCTAACCCCAGCACCTACCCTAACCCTAACCCCAGCCGCTGCCCTTACCCCAGCCCCTGACCTAACCCTAACCGCAGCCCCTGCCCTAACCCCCGGCCCTAACCCCAACCCCAACCCCTGCCCTAACCCTAACACCAGCTGCTGCCCTAACCCCAGCCCCTGACCTAACCCTAACCCTAACCCCAGCCCCAGCCCCTGCCCTAACCCTAACCCCCTGCCCTAACCCCCTGCCCTAACCCCCTGCCCCGCCCTGGCCACTGCACTAAGCCAGGCCCCCATCCACATCCCCACCCACAGCCTTGGAGTGTCAGATATCGATCCTCTGGCACCCACACTGGTTAGATGAGAGGAGGGGGTGAAAATGGAAGGATGGCTGGCTCCATTCTCTCTTACATCTCACTTTACAGAGCAGTCGGTCTGCTCAGCTGGTGGCGTGGCGTTAGGGTGGAGTGGAGCCCGGTGGGTAGGTGGAGGGGGAGAGGGAAGGATTCTGGGTAATGGGAGTTGACTTCCCAAACAGCTCCCACAAGGACAGGGCTTCCAACCCCTTGAGTGGGGGGAAAGAACAGCCAGTGATTCTAATGCTGCTCCAAATGCAACATGTAAACATTGCCGTACTGAATGAGTCAACAGTATTCACGCACAGATAAATGTGCAATACAGAAACAAATGAAACAGTAAAACACAGAAAGTTTGAGATCAACAGCTGCTTGAGATAAAATGTCTGTGTGATTTACATTTTGGTTATTTTGCAGACGCTCTTATCCAGAGCGACTTACAGTAGTGAGTGCATGCATTTTCATATTTGTTCGTACTGGTCCCACGTGGGAATTGAACCCACAACCCTGGCGATGCAAGTGCCATGCTCTACCAACTGAGCCACAGGGGACCATGTGTGATCAGAGCAAACCCTAACCCTCAGGGGATACCCTCCTGGCTGCAGGGTTTGGTTCCAACCCTACTATAATACACCTTATGCTAATCAGCTGCTCCTCAGGACCCTGATTAGCCCTAGAGTCAGGTGAGTTATAGTAGGGTTGGAGCAAAAGCCTGCACTCTATCCTCTTATGATCCAGACCTAGACCCGAGATCTGAGATCTGTGATGAGACCAAGACCAGCTGAAAAGTTTTTTTTTTTTTTTTGGGGGGGGGGGGTTTGGTGGGGGGAGTGGTCTAAGCCAGAGAAGAGATCCCATCTCTGGCTCAGCAGTGAAGGGCTTGGTCACACATTTATACCCTGAACCCTGCCCTGGTCCGGACGACTCTACAGAATGAGGTCATGGAAAGAGCTGAGCAGCTGGCTTCTCTTAACAATTAGATGGTCTGATAGCTGTGGAGCATGTCTGAAAGCTGTGTAGTGGATGGGTGCCGCTTCATTTGAAGTGATTACTCTGAAGGACTTCCCTTCCCTCCTCCGCCTAATTTGAAAATGCATTCTGAGCTTCCGACCTTATCTTCACTGTATGGCTGCGGGCTGGGGTGGCGGTGTGTGTGTATCTACAGTATGTTTGTGTGAGGTTGGATGGTATCGTACCTTTTGCGAGAGGATCGTTGGCAGGAATTCTGCCGGCAGCTCCCCGGAAGGCTGGTACAGGTACAATATATACATTCTGTGGGCTGCCACAAAAATAAAATCAAAAAAATAAATAAATAAAGGTACATAAGTACAAAGTATTTAATCATTTTACATTGGAAATGGTAAAATATGTGCCCCAACCTCTCATCCCATTCTATCAACCCCACCCATCCAACATGTCTCCATCCAACCACAACCAACCGCCCTTCACTCTGCTAGCTTTAATTGCTGTTTCTGACTATGGATTTCCGTTCCTGGCTACGTCCGTCCGTCCTTCCATCCGTCCCTCCATCTGTGCGCTCCTGTCTCTCTCCTCCATCTAATCTGCTCATCTGGCTTTCTGCTTTAAATGCTTCTCCATTTGGCCTGATTACTCTGATTACGCTCCTGTCTCCCTCCCTCCCTCCCTCCCTCTTTGTCTGTCCTCTCACAGGGAAATGAAGGGAACTATCCCCTCAGGCCATTTGGTACGGGTGGAGAGGAGGAAAAGTACCTATAAATCAGAACCAGATGTATCAGTGTATCGAATGAAACATAATAGCCTGTTGAACACATAACAAAAGATTCTGCTGCATCTGTTGTCGTTAGTTGTAGGAGTTGTATCAGATATTTCAGAGGGTGTTTTTGTATGTGCAACATTATCTTTACTAAAACTCACATACTGTATTATTAGAATAAAATAAAATAAATGTTATTGTCCACAGAATGTGGAACTGTTCCTTACTACTTTATGTCACTGTAATGAAACAAGCCAACATGTTTGTGTGTTAATTCCAGGATACTAATGTTTTCCATCTACATTCCAACATCTACGTTGTTCCTGTTTGTGGAGGATAAGGCTGAAACAAAAGGAACACTTTTTAAAGGGGGCATTTCTCTCTCCCTTCCAAACCCCAGATTGAGTTACAACAACGACAACCTAGGACCTTAGTGACACTCATAGCAACTAACACACTGCAACGTTTTCGCTAATTCATCTCTGTATATCTGTGTGTCACCCTCTTTGGACAGGTGAACGGACAGGCGGGCAGATCCAATGCCCTTCCTTTCCTCTGAGCCAGCAGCTGTGTGTGAGTGTGTGTGTGTGTGTGCGTGCGTGTGTGTGTGTGTGTGTGTGTGTGGCTGAGTTTACAGAGAGGCTGAGTTTACACAGCCAGCCCAATTCTGATATTTTTTTCACTAATTTGACTTGATCTGATTGGTCAAAAGACCAATTAGTGAAAAAAATATTAGAACTGGGTTGCGTCTCTAAATGCAGCCAGAGATTTAGCTGTGCAGGAGAACAGATGCTAAATTACAGGCCAGGCTAATCGCTTTATCTCTTTGGCCCTGCCTGGATAATAATAGTTATACTCTCAGCACTGGAGAATCTCAATGCTCATAATGATATTGATAATAATGCCTATGTGGATATTGGGTCTATTTGTGTCCAGTTTATATAACTCAGTCATGGTGCTCAGGCCAGGTCTGCCTAACTGCAGTATAGGTCCACTCTACTGGATGTACAGTTTTACCAAACATGGGAAGTGAAATGTTGAAGCTGTCTGCATGAATGAGTTGTGAGAAAGTGAAAAGTATCTGATGTTGACTTCCGGCTTTCCAGATGTGTTGTAGGTGGTAAAGAGTAAGAAAGAGTGATGAGCTGGTTGATGTGATTACTTTTAGGGGTAAAGAAGTGTGAGTTTCTTTAATGTGATCTGGGATGAAATGTAACAATGTTCTAAAATGTATCTCTCTCCTTCTATTCCAGGTCTCTCTGATGTGCCGTGAGAGGTGCGAGCCCCCCGCCCCAGTCCCAACCCCAACCCCCTCCCTGGTGCCTCTCCTTCCAGGACCAGGATGGACCCTCCCCCGGGTCGTGGCCCTCCCCCAGTCAGGATGGACCCGGATGGGCTTGACCTCCAGCAGGTGCCTGTCCTCTCCCTGGACCAGATTCGCTCCATCCGGGCCAGCAATGACTACGTGGAGCGCCCCGTGGCCCTGGACCACGCCTCCCAGTCTGGCTTCTTTTATGCCCACGATGACCGCTTCCCCATCACCCATGGGTACCCCCCTCAAGGTTATCTTCATGGTTACCCTCAGGGGTACCCATCCCACGCCCCTATCCCCAGGAGCCAGAGCCAGCAGCAACACGCCCACCTGACCCATCTGAGTCGCTCCAGTACGACCAGCTCAGCCATGTCCCGGACAAGCGCTGCCTCTGACCAGAGACTCCTGGCGGGCCTGACGCCCTCCCACTCTGGCCTGGCCTTGGTGGTGCGCTCCCAGCCTAAAGGAGAACTCAAGCCTGAGACTTCTCTGGGTAAAGGCCTGGCGGAGGGAGATGACCTGGGCTTGCACCTGTTTATCTGCGAGCGCTGTGGGAGGTGTAAGTGTCAGGAGTGCTGCGCCCCGCGGAGCCTGCCGTCCTGCTGGGCCTGTGGGCAGCGCTGCCTCTGCTCTGCTGAGAGTGCTGTGGAGTACGGCACCTGTCTGTGCTGTGTTAAGGGCATGTTCTACCACTGCTCCGCTCAGGACGACGAGGACAACTGTGCCGACCGGCCCTGCGCTTGCACGCCCGCCCACGCCTGCGCTCGCTGGGGTACCATGGGCCTTCTGGCGCTGTGCCTGCCCTGTCTCTGCTGCTACCCGCCTGCCAGACTGTGCCTCGCCATATGCCAGCGGGCCCACGACCGAGCCACCCGCCCCGGCTGCCGCTGCAGCAACACCAACACTGTGTGCCGCAAGATCTCCTCCTCCAACCCCAACCCCGGACACGCCCCCTTCCGCAGCAAGTCCCTGGAGAAGCCTGTATGACAGGGGTGCAGCTGAAGTCAGTCGTCGCCTAGACAACGCAGTCTCAGTGACAATATTGCCATGACAATGCAATCGCCCAGCCCGTCATGTCCTACCTACCGTGACCTTTCACCTTACGTACCTTCCATACTTCTTCTTTTCCTCCTGCCTGAAGAGAAATGACCAACAGCTTTACTGTACTTTACTGTAACTGTACTGTACGTGTGGAGACTCGAGCCGAAACCTGATAACCGCCTGGTGCGTTTCGCTGAACTGACTGCCAAACGTAACCTTACTGTGTTACTGTGTGGGCATACTGTCTCTACCTTCCCCTTACAGTGTGGGCATACTGTCTCTACCTTCCCCTTACTGTGTGGGCCAGTGTAGTGTACATAGTACTGTGGCTCTTCTCTGTGTGCGCCTGACGGGCCGACCAGACCTTTACTCAACAGACCAACCTCACTGTGCTGTGTGATTGGCTGGGGTTTGCGCTGTGAGACTTGACCTATTTATTTATTGGACTTCCTCCTCAGTGAGGTAGAGAGGTAGAGAGAGAGATAGGTAGAGAGGTAGAGAGAGATAGTGAGCTAGAGAGGTAGAGAGAGAGAGATAGGTACAGAGAGAGTGAGGTAGAGAGGTAGAGAGAGAGATAGCGAGAGTGGACCATGTGTTACGTGTGAGTACAGTGAGTAAGCTACTAGAACAAATCCTAACACAGCCATTAATAAAAGGGGTCTCCAGCAAATGTATATTCCAGGCATGACAGAGACAGAGACAGGGTGGTCTACAGGGAGTCTACAGGGTCGGCCTCCTCTCTGAAGAGGCATCCTGGAGCCAACCAACTGAATGGACATACAACGAGCGGCCATGGCAGACATTTTGTCTGAGGCTGATGCAAAGACCCTATCCTAAAGGTGGAACACCAAAAAGGGACCATGATGTACCCGGAGAATCTAAAGTGATTAAGCTAATTTAATATGGAAAGCACTGTGAGATATAGAGAGTAGATCGTCTGTAGTGTCCCCAGCTGTCTAACTAACAGACTAACCTGGGGGTGCCTCCCTTATGACCAGGCAGTGTGTGTGTGTGTGTGTGCTAGCACGAGCATGTGTATGTGCACAAATGTTTGCGTGTAAGTGTGTGTTCTTACCTGTGTATGTACAGTATACACGATATATACAAAAGTATGTGGACACCCCTTCAAATTAGTGGATTCAGCTATTTCAGCCACACACGTTGCTGACAGGTGTATAAAGTCGAACACACAGGCATGCAATCTCCATAGACAAACATTGGCAGTAGAATGGCCTTACTGAAGAGCTCAGTGACTTTCAACATGGCACCGTCATAGGATGCCACCTTTCCAACTACCCAGTTTGGAAGTGGTAGCCCACACAAGCTCACAGAACGGGACTGCCGAGTGCTGAAGCGCGTAGTGCGTAAAAAAATTGTCTGTCCTCGGTTGCAACACTCACTACCGAGTTCCAAACTGGAAGCAACGTCAGCACAAGAACTGTTCATTGGGAACTTAATGAAGTGGGTTTCCATGGCCGAGCAGCCGCACACAAGCCTTAGATCACCATGCGCAATGCCAAGCGTTGACTGGAGGGGTGTAAAGCTCGCCACCATTGGGCTCTAGAACAGTGGAAACGTGTTCTCTGGAATGATGAATCACGCTTCACCATCTGGCAGTCAGATGGAAAAATCTGGGTTTGGCGCATGCCAGGAGAACGCTACCTGCCCCAATGCATAATGTCAACTGTAAAGTTTGGTGGAGGAGGAACAATGGTCTGGGGCTGTTTTTCATGGATTGGGCTAGGTCCCTTAGTTCCAGTGAAGGGAAATCTTAACGCTACAGCATACAATGACATTCTAGATGATTCTATGCTTCCAACTTTGTGGCAACAGTTTGGGGAAGGCCCTTTCCTGTTTCAGGATGACAATACCCCTGTGCACAAAGCGAGGTCCATACAGAAATGGTTTGTCAAGATCGTGTGGAAGAACTTGACTGGCCTGGACAGAGCCCTACCTCAACCCCATCGAACACCTTTGTGATGAATTGGAACGCTGACTGCGAGCCAGGCCTAATCGCCCAACATCAGTGCCCAACCTCACTAATGCTCTTGTGGCTGAATGGAAGCAAGTCCCCGCAGCAATGTTCCAACATCTAGTGGAAAGCCTTCCAAGAAGAGTGGAAGCTGTTATAACTCCACATTAATGCCAATGACTTTGGAATGAGATGTTTGACGAGCAGGTGTCCACATACTTTTGGCCATGTAGTGTATATGTGAGTATGTGTGTGGGTGTCATGTCCCCTCCTGCAGTAGTGTGTGTCGGGCCTGTGTATGTTTGCTGTCAGCAAATGCCTCCTGTTTTATTTTTAGCGGAGCTGCTTCAGAGGACCCAGAGTCTGGTCAGGTTTCCTCTCCACGGCAGGCTGACGCCAGACTTCCCCAACCCCTCACCGCCTGCCTCTCCCCTCCTCACCTCCACTGCCTCTACCCATCCCTCAGCCTCCCCAAGCCTCCCCTGACCCATTCTTTCCTCCCCCTCTCCTCTATTCCTCCCTCTATCTGATACTGCTGCTGTCTACCGTGCACCAAAGAGATGGAGCTACCCCAAATTCCTGATACAGAGGGATATCATAGGGGATGGACAGTAAGCCAGATAAGGCGTAGGACAGGGAGCCAGATAAGAAATATGACCTCCATTACAGATCCTTACCACTGCGTCCACAACACATTATGCATTTTGCATGGTCATACGTACCTTGCCAGGGCTTTCCTCTTCTTGACAGATTCCTCTGGCCAGTTTGATTAACCCCAGGCAGGTCCTCCCCCCGACCCCATTGGGGGGCAGAGGGGGGCTAGCTAACACCTTCCAGCATCACATCTTAGCACCCCTTCCCTCCCAGTCACATTCCTACTAACTGTTTGGACAAAATAAAGGTGTCCACATGCTTCAGTTCGGCTGGCGCCTAGACAAACTCAACTAGGCGAACCGAACAAGTGTGCTCACATACTCCTTTAGAAGACCTTGACGTTTTTGCAGAGGAGATCTTAGTCGCGCAATTTGACATCTAACTAAGATGTTAGGTCCAGTATTTCTCCAGTGAAAAAATTTGCATAATAATGAATCGTCTAGAGTTGAATGGCAACAAACACTTCATTGAAGAATCCTTACTGTTGTCCAATCACCGATTAAGGGGCATAGACTTCAGCTACCGATTTCGTCTTGTCTCGAGAAAAAGTTTAGTGTGCTCGAACAGCCCAAAATAACCTTGCTGGAGACTAAAACAAACAAAAACTTCACAAAATGTCATCATAATATATGCAGGAACTATTCAAAACTGTTTCGGCTGGGAAGCATGCGGACGCCTTAATATGTTCCTGTCCTCCTTCTCTGAGAGTTGATCTCTGAGTGGAGGCCATTAGCTGTATGATAGATTCTAATGGGGAAGGAGGAAGGGAGGAGTGTGGAAGGGGGAATGGAGGAAAGTAGTGTGGGAGAGAGCTGTGGAAGTGGAGAAAGAAGGAAAGAAAAGGAAGGGGAGGAGGAGGTTGTGGACAGGCTGACCATCCGCTAGGAGGACTGATGTTGGAGTGACTGAACCTGTAGGAGTGAGGTCATACCACACCAACATGGGGAGGTGAAGAACAGGCGAGGAGGGATGGAGGGATGGAGGGACTGAGTCTGGGGGGTCTAGTTGTCTTATGCACTGATATCCAAAACCGGATGTGAAAAGTAACACGCTGTGTCAAGCATGTGTATGTGTGTGTGTGTGTGTGCTTGTATGTGCGTGCGCGTGTGTGCTTGTATTCACCTATGAACACACACACTCATCCGATTTGTTAAAGTTACTTTGATATATTTTTATATGTACATACAGACTATTATTGTATACATGTATGTATTTTATTCCCCTTTTTATTATGATTGATGTTGCTATGATTCTTTTCTATTATAGTGAACACTTACCTTGAGTCACAGACCTGGTCAATACTTCTAACCCTTCTAGAGGTTTTGCACTGTGGAGGAGAAGCTCATTTACCATGTGCCACACCTTTTATGATGTACCTCAACTTCACTATTTTCTCTGTGATTCATTTCACACACACACACACACACACACACACACACACACACACACACACACACAAATTCACACATACACACACAAACAAACAAATACACACCCATACACTTCACTGCCACTGTGTAAGGCCCAGGTGAACGTCCTCTCCTCCACAGTCCTTCCCCTGTAGAGCTCTATCTCCCAGGTGGTCAGGTGTTGAGAGGAAGGGGTCCGTGTGTAGGTGGGTACTGTACTATACATTCATTTCTAAAGAATAACAACCAACTAACCCTCTTGGGTGCTGTATGCAGGCTACAAGTTAACCACTAAACTTCCCCATGTCGTATTAGTAAGTATTGCTTTGGTACAATTGGCATCTTGTATGTTGTAAAATCATTTAAGGAGAATATATGGACATATATATATATATATATATATATATATATATATATATATATATATATATATATATATATATATATAATCTATCTAAATGAATATATGATATATATTAAATATACATTTCACACTTATTTTTTTCCGTTGCTGATATTACCGATGCGTCACAGATATTTATTTAATGGTTGCGTTGAGAGAAAAGTATTTATTTGACGGTGGAAGTTGCAAGGATTATGTTTTAGTCTTTTTGGTTTGGTTTCTCTTGGAGTGGTGTGGCGGCTGCAGCCCTCATGGCTGAAGATAACCAATAAAAGGTGTTTCCAAATGGCCTACGTCTGGCTGCCTCTTCTCTGGTGTGTGGGTGTTTGCATCAGTGTGTGTTTGTGAGATGCTCATACTGTGTTAACCCTAGTGTTGTAGACTGTCAGGTTTGATGAACAGAGCAGTAATCATATCCATATCCTGTTGGTCAAAAAGACTGGTGAGCCTTTCCTCGCCCTGCTGATTTGCCATGCTGAAAAGATGTATGTGTGTGTGTGTGTGTGTGTGTGTGTGTGTGTGTGTGTGTGTGTGTGTGTGTGTGTGTGTGTGTATGTATGTATGTGTGTGTGTATTTGTGCTGTATAGACTGCTGTATGTTCATGGTGTAGCAGTGGTCAGGGGGAGCAAGTCTTTGTCCGTGGTTCTTCACTCCACTCCCCGACGCCACTCTGTTTGCCCCATAAATAAGTCATTAAGGCCAGCTCACACTAATGGCTTCTTAGAGGAGTGAATACAGATGTGTGTGTGTGTGTTTGTGAGTGACTGTGTGAGTGACTGTGTGTGTGTGTATTCCCACTGGGCAAAAACTGGTTGCATCAATGTTCTTTCGACGTCATTTCAACAACAAAAAATCTATCTGATGTTGAATCAACGTGGAAAACTGATTGGATTTGCAAAAAAATCATCTACGTAAGGGAATTTTGTCTTTTTTTCACCCAACTTCTAACCTATATTTGTTGATTTCATGTTGAATTCATATTAGTTGACATCTCAATCAAAACTAGACGTTGAAATGACGTCTGTGCCCAGTGGGTTAGCATGCATGCATGCACTGATTAAACCCACTCTTTCTGCTCATCATCACAAACTGAAGTGCATTAAAGCAGACCTCTTAGCCTCTCCCATCCTCCTGCCTACACCCATCCCAAAAGCTGGTTCACGATATCTAAGGAAGTCTCGAGGTTTTGCTCGCCTGAGGTAGAGTATCTCTGATAAGCTGTAGACCACACTATCTACCAAGAGAGTTTTCATCTATATTCTTCGTAGCTGTCTATTTACCACCACAAACTGATGCTGGCACTAAGACCACACTCAATGAACTGTATACGGCCTTAAGCAAACAGGAAAACGCTCATCCAGAGGCGGCGCTCCTAGTGGCCGGGAACTTTAATGCAGGGAAACTTAAATCTGTTTTACCTAATTTCTACCAGCATGTTAAATGTGCAACCAGAGGGAAAAAAACTCTAGACCACCTTTACTCCACACACACAGACGCGTACAAAGCTCTCCCTCACCCTCTATTTGGCAAATCTGACCATAATTCTATCCTCCTGATTCCTGCTGACAAGCAAAAACTAAAGCAGGAAGTACCAGTGACTTGGTCAATAAAAAAGTGGTCAGATGAAGCAGATGCTAAGCTACAGGACTGTTTTGCTAGCACAGACTGGAATATGTTCCTGGATTTTTCCAATAGCATTGAGTACACCACATCAGTCACTGGCTTCATCAATAAGTGCATTGATGACGTCGTCCCCACAGTGACTGTACAAACATACCCCAACCAGAAGCCATGGATTACAGGCAACATCCGCACTGAGATAAAGGGTAGAGCTGCCGCTTTCAAGGAGCGGGACTCTAACCGGGAAGCTTATAAGAAATCCCGCTATGCCCTTCGACGAACCATCAAACAGGCAAAGCGTTAATACAGGACTAAGATCGAATCGTACTACACCGGCTCCGACGCTCGTCGGATGTGGCAGGGCTTGCAAACTATTACAGACTACTAAGGGAAGCACAGCCACGAGCTGCCCAGTGACACGAGCCTACCAGACGAGCTAAATTACTTCTATGCTCACTTCGAGGCAAGTAACACTGAAACATGCATGAGAGCATCAGCTATTCCGGACGACTGTGTGATCACGCTCGCCGTAGCCGATGTGAGTAAGACCTTTAAACAGGTCAACATTCACAAGGCCGCAAGGCCAGACGGATTACCAGGACGTGTACTCCGAGCATGCGCCGACCAACTGGCAAGTGTCTTCACTGACATTTTCAACCTTTCCCTGTCTGAGTCTGTAATACCAACATGTTTCAAGCAGACCACCATAGTCCCTGTGCCCAAGAACACTAAGGTAACCTGCCTAAATGACTACCGACCCGTAGCACTCACATCTGTACCCATGAAGTGCTTTGAAAGGCTGGTCATGGCTCACATCAACACCATTATCCCAGAAACCCTAGACCCACTCCAATTTGCATACTGCCCCAACACATCCACAGATGATGCAATCTCTATTGCGCTCCACACTGCCATTTCACACCTGGACAAAAGGAACATCTATGTGAGAATGCTATTCATTGACTACAGCTCAGCGTTCAACACCATAGTGCCCTCAAAGCTCATCACTAAGCTAAGGACCCTGGGACTAAACACCTCCCTCTGCAACTGGATCCTGGACTTCCTGACGGGCCCACCCCAGGTGGTAAGGGTAGGTAACAACACATCCGCCACGCTGATCCTCAACACGGGGGCCCCTCAGGGGTGTGTGCTCAGTCCCCTCCTGTACTCCCTGTTCACTCATGACTACATGGCCAGGCACGACTCCAACACCATCATTAAGTTTGCCGATGACACAACAGTGGTAGGCCTGATCACCGACAACGACGAGACAGCCTATAGGGAGGAGGTCAGAGACCTGGCCGTGTGGTGCCAGGACAACAACCTCTCCCTCAACGTGATCAAGACAAAGGAGATGATTGTGGACTACAGGAAAAAGAAGAGGACCGAGCACGCCCCCATTCTCATCAACAGAGCTGTAGTGGAGCAGGTTGAGAGCTTCAAGTTCCTTGGTGTCCACATCACCAACAAACTAACATGGTCCAAGCACACCAAGACAGTCGTGAAGAGGGCACGACAAAACCTATTCCCCCTAAGGAGACTGAAAAGACTTGGCATGGGTCCTCAGATCCTCAAAAGGTTCTACAGCTGCACCATCGAGAGCATCCTGACTGGTTGCATCACTGCCTGGTATGGCAACTGCTCGGCCTCCGACCGCAAGGCACTACAGAGGGTACTGCGTACGGCCCAGTACATCACTGGGGCCAAGCTTCCTGCCATCCAGGACCTCTATGCCAGGTGGTGTCAGAGGAAGGCCCTAAAAATTGTCAAAGACTCCAGCCGCCCTAGTCATAGACTGTTCTCTCTGCTACCGCACGGCAAGTGGTACCGGAGCGCCAAGTCTAGGTCCAAGAGGCTTCTAAACAGCTTCTGCCCCCAAACCATAAGACTCCTGACATCTAATCAAATGGCTACCCAGACTACCCAGACCCCCCCCCCCTCTTTTACACTACTCTGTTATTATCTACACATAGTCACTTTAATAACTCTACCTACATGTACATATTACCTCAATTACCTCGACTAACCGGTGCCCCCGCACATTGACTCTGTACCGGTACCCCCTGTATATAGCCTCGCTATTGTTATTTTTACTGCTGCTCTTTAATTATTTATTACTTTTATTTCGTATTATTTTATATTGTGTTTTTTTTGGGGGGGGGGGGGGTATTATTTCTTAAAACTGCATTGTTGGTTAAGGGCTTGTAAGTAAGCATTATACTGTAAGGTCTACACCTGTTGTATTCGGCGCATGTGACAAATATAATTTGTTTTTGATTTGATTTGTTCAGAATACCTCCATCCTGTAGAAAGAAAGACATTAATTGAAGTAAAGAGACTTTGTTCTGGATTCAATCCGTATCACGGAAGATCCACGTTAAAATGTAAAGGTAATTCCTGATTGAGCCGACATATGCAGCGCTTACCGTGAATGCAGTCTCCACGATCTCAGGAACATTGGCTTTAATTGTCAATCACGCTATAAAGCGGATTGAATAGAGCTATTTTTTTTGCACATTGAAACCAACATGCCAATAATACACAATTACACCAAAACACACGTGACACAATACTCAAATATAGGTGTCATGACTTATACCTTTCTCTGATAACATCCTTCATTTTCTCATATAGCTCTACTTCTACAACCTTATAGCCTACAACCCCAGCCCAGCTCCCCCTGTGATCTCTCATCCTCTCCTCCTCTGCTCTGCCAGTGAGGAGACAACCCACTGGGCACAAACTGGTTGAATGAACGTTGTTTCAATGTAATTTGTCAAGATATTGTGACATGGAATCTAGGTGGAAAATACATTGGATTTGAAAAAAGTAATTAACTGTTGTTTTGATGGTGAAATTTCAACCACAGGATTATGTCATCATGGTAACCAAATTTCGACATAGACAGACCTTGTATAAAATGTGTACCTTTAAAACAACGTTCTATCCATTATCAGAATAAAAACATAAAGGGCAGCACCTCCTACTGTAGAATTGACATATCTACAGCTACATTCTGTTCTCCCATCCAGGGCTTTAACCAAGCCCTACCCTGTTTAGCTATGATATTTGTCACTGACTATTACCAATTTGCCATCCTGAGAATTATTATTGAGAGATCTCCACTTTAAAACGAAATATATAGAGACACTGTTACTATTGAAATCATTTCAAAGGGTATGTTTAAGAGAGCACATTAAATGTGACTACTTTATCACTCATATATCATCAGCGATGCTGTTTGTTTCAATTCAACCCAGAATTAAACTAAAAATATACAATACAATAGGCCTAGGGTTTCAAGCTCTGGTTGATTTCAAATGTAATGATATTTAGTGAATTGTGTTTGGTTGTCAACAAAAGAATTTCCTCTACAAACTTGTAGTGTATTTGAAATTTAAAAAGGCTTCTTAAGTTTGTAATTTCCTCTTAGAAATGTTGGACTTTATTTGCCCTAAAGAAAGATGTATCAACCCCTACAAAAATGTCCATTAATTATAATCGACATAATAATTCACATTTCCTGTTGCTGCAGGATTATTTTCCTGCTGTAGCAAACTAGCTCAAATTAAGATTTTACATCTGTAAAATTGAACTATCCAAGCAGTAGATACATCTCCTTTAAATGTAGATAAAAGTAATTCAATATTACTTTTGTAATACAGTAAATAGCCAAGTGGAAAATATAAAGATCCAGTCCATTAAATTGGCTGCCACTTACACTTCAGTGTTGTGATGCAAAAAATTCTAGCAAAATGTATAGCGCATAGAATTAAAAAGGTATTGTCGGACATTATTCATTCTAATCAGACAGCTTTTTTACATGGCCGATACATTGGAGATAATATAAGGCAAGTACTGGAAACAATAGAACACCATGAAAAATCTGGGAAACAAGGCCTACTATTCATAGCAGACTTCGAAAAGGCATTTGATAAAGTACGACTGGGGTTTATATATAAATGCCTGGAGCATTTCAATTTTGAACAATCTCTTATAAATTGGGTTAAAATCATGTACAGTAACCCTAGGTGTAAAATAGTAAATAATGGCTATTTCTCAGAAAGTTTTAAACTGTCAAGAGGAGTGAAACAAGGTTGTCCACTGTCGGCATACCTATTTATTATTGCCATCGAGATGTTAGCTATTAAAATCAGATCCAACAATAATATCAAGGGATTAGAAATCCAGGGCTTAAAAACAAAGGTGTCATTGTACGCTGATGATTCATGTTTTCTTTTAAATCCACAACTTGAATCCCTCCACAGCCTCATAGAGGATCTAGATACATTTTCTAACCTCTCTGGATTACAACCAAATCATGATAAATGTACTATATTACATATTGGATCACAAAAAAATACAATTTTTACATTACCATGTAGTTTAACAATAAAATGGTCTGATGGTGATGTGGATATACTCGGAATACATATCCCAAATGAAATAAATTATCTCACTCCAAAAAAATATAATAGAAAGTTAGCAAAAATAGATAAGATCTTGCTACCATGGAAAGGTAAATACCTGTCAATTTGTGGAAAAATCACCCTGATTAACTCTTTAGTATTATCCCAGTTTACCTATTTGCTTATGGTCTTGCCTACGCCTAGCGAACAGTTTTTTTAATTATATGAGAAAAACCTATTCCATTTTATTTGCAACGGCAAGCCAGATAAAATTAAACGGGCCTATTTATATAATGAATATGAATTAGGAGGACAGAAATTATTAAATATTAAAGCATTAGACCTATCACTAAAAGCTTCAGTCATACAAAAATTAAAACAGTGGGGAAAAAAAGTATTTAGTCAGCCACCAATTGTGCAAGTTCTCCCACTTAAAAAGATGAGAGAGGCCTGTAATTTTCATCATAGGTACACGTCAACTATGACAGACAAAATGAGAAAAAATGAGAAAAAATCCAGAAAATCACATTGTAGGATTTTTAATGAATTTATTTGCAAATTATGGTGGAAAATAAGTATTTGGTCAATAACAAACAAGCAAGATTTCTGGCTCTCACAGACCTGTAACTTCTTCTTTAAGAGGCTCCTCTATCCTCCACTCGTTACCTGTATTAATAGCACCTGTTTGAACTTGTTATCAGTATAAAAGACACCTGTCCACAACCTCAAACAGTTACACTCCAAACTCCACTATAGCCAAGACCAAAGAGCTGTCAAAGGACACCAGAAACAAAATTGTAGACCTGCACCAGGCTGGGAAGACTGAATCTGCAATAGGTAAGCAGCTTGGTTTGAAGAAATCAACTGTGGGAGCAATTATTAGGAAATGGAAGACATACAAGACCACTGATAATCTCCCTCGATCTGGGGCTCCACGCAAGATCACACCCCGTGGGGTCAAAATGATCACAAGAACGGTGAGCAAAAATCCCAGAACCACACGGGGGGACCTAGTGAATGACCTGCAGAGAGCTGGGACCAAAGTAACAAAGCCTACCATCAGTAACACACTACGCCGCCAGGGACTCAAATCCTGCAGTGCCAGACGTGTCCCCCTGCTTAAGCCAGTACATGTCCAGGCCCGTCTGAAGTTTGCTAGAGTGCATTTGGATGATCCAGAAGAGGATTGGGAGAATGTCATATGGTCAGATGAAACCAAAATATAACTTTTTGGTAAAAACTCAACTCGTCGTGTTTGGAGGACAAAGAATGCTGAGTTGCATCCAAATAACACCATACCTACTGTGAAGCATGGGGGTGGAAACATCATGCTTTGGGGCATTTTTTCTGCAAAGGGACCAGGACGACTGATCCGTGTAAAGGAAAGAATGAATGGGGCCATGTATCATGAGATTTTTAGTGAAAACCTCCTTCCATCAGCAAGGGCATTGAAGATGAAACGTGGCTGGGTCTTTCAGCATGACAATGATCCCAAACACACCGCCCGGGCAACGAAGGAGTGGCTTCGTCAGAAGCATTTCAAGGTCCTGGAGTGGCCTAGCCAGTCTCCAGATCTCAACCCCATAGAAAATATTTGGAGGGAGTTGAAAGTCTGTGTTGCCCAGTGACAGCCCCAAAACATTTACATTTACATTTGAGTCATTTAGCAGACGCTCTTATCCAGAGCGACTTACAGGAGCAATTAGGGTTAAGTGCCTTGCTCAAGGGCACATCGACAGATTTTTCACCTTGTCGGCTCGGGGATTAGAACCAGCGACCTTTCGGTTACTGGCACAACGCTCTTACCCACTAAGCCACCTGCCGCCCCAGAGAGCTGCATGGAGGAATGGGCCAAAATACCAGCAACAGTGTTTGAAAACCTTGTGAAGACTTACAGAAAACATTTGACCTGTGTCATTGCCAACAAATGGTATATAACAAAGTATTGAGAAACTTTTGTTATTGACCAAATACTTATTTTCCACCATAATTTGCAAATAAATTCATAAAACATCCTACAATCCTACAATGTGATTATCTGGATTTCTTCTTCTCAATTTGTCTGTCAGAGTTGACGTGTACCTATGATGAAAATTACAGGCCTCTCTCATCTTTTTAAGTGGGAGAACTTGCACAATTGGTGGCTGACTAAATACTTTTTTTCCCCACTGTACTTAAATCCGAACTGGTTCTCTAGCAAACTAGTAAGATTGTCTCACCCAATGTTCAAGAAGGGACTTTTTCCCTTTATTCAGATTACAACCCCTCACTTTCAGGTATTTGAAAAGGAAATAATCTCCCAAATATCACTATTTCTAAAACAAGCCATAGAAAGTTGGCTGCAATTTCAATTGAATCCTCCAGAAAGGACAGAACAAAAAATGCAACAAATATTGTGGTTAAATTCAAATATACTAATTGACAAAAAACCTTTATTTTTTAAGAAAAGAAAAAAAAAAAGGTATAATCTTCGTAAATGATATTATCGGTAGGAATGGTGGAGTTATGTCGCACATGCAGCTAACAAAAACATATGGAAATGTCTGCTCTACCCAAAATTACAACCAAATAATTGCAGCATTACCGCAAAAATGGAAGAGGAAAACAACGTAAGTAACTTGGCTGTCGGCCTTGCATTAAAGAACATAATTGGTTAAGGAAAATTGTGATAAATAAAAAAGTTTACCAGTTTCATTTAAGGACCAAAAGATTGACAGCCGTCCCATATAGATTGCAAAATAGTTGAAAAGAGATTTTTGACGTACCGATTCCATGACATTCTTGCTACCAATAGAATGTTATTTGTATGGGGGATACAATCTTCCCAGCTCTGCAGATTTGGCTGTGAAGAGACAGAATCATTAGATGATTTGTTTTGGTACTGTCCATTTTTAGCTTGTTTCTGGACACAGGTCCAGGAATGGCTGAAGGATTGTAATATTTGCATGGAGCTGACCCTGCAGATAGCACTACTGGGTGATCTGAAAAGTCATTGTCAATCGATCAATAATATAATAATACTTTTAGCAAAAATGTTTATTTTCAATTCACAAACTATAAAAACAATGAGAATAGAAAGGTTCAGAACTTTTGTAAAACATCACAGTACAGTTGAAAAATATATGGCAAATAGAAATCCAATATGGATGGTGTTAAGAGATAGATGGGAGGTGTTGAATGGAGCTGAAGGATGGGACTAATAACAACAACTAATAACAACAAGATAACTAGTGGAAGACATGCTGTGTCCATAATAAGTACAGTGAGGGAAAAAAGTATTTGATCCCCTGCTGATTTTGTAAGTTTGCCCACTGACAAAGAAATGATCAGCCTATAATTTTAATGGTAGGTTTATTTGAACAGTGAGAGACAGAATAACAACAACAAAATCCAGAAAAACGCATGTCAAAAATGTTATAAATTGATTTGCTCTTAAAGGGAGTGCTCCTAATCTCAGCTTGTTGCCTGTATAAAAGACACCTGTCCACAGAAGCAATCAATCAATCAGATTCCAAACTCTCCACCATGGCCAAGACCAAAGAGCTCTCCAAGGATGTCAGGGACAAGATTGTAGACCTACACAAGGCTGGAATGGGCTACAAGACCATCGACAAGCAGCTTGGTGAGAAGGTGACAACAGTTGGTGCGATTATTCACAAATGGAAGAAACACAAAAGACCTGTCAATCTCCCTCGGCCTGGGGCTCCATGCAAGATCTCACCTTGTGGAGTTGCAATGATCATAAGAACGGTGAGGAATCAGCCCAGAACTACACGGAAGGATCTTGTCAATGATCTCAAGGCAGCTGGGACCATAGTCACCAAGAAAACGATTGGTAACACACTACGCCGTGAAGGACTGAAATCATGCAGTGCACGCAAGGTCCCCCTGCTCAAGAAAGCACATACTGTATGCAGGCCCGTCTGAAGTTTGCCACTGAACATCTGAATGATTCAGAGGAGAACTGGGTGAAAGTGTTGTGGTCAGATGAGACCAAAATGGAGCTCTTTGGCAATCAACTCAACTCACCTTGTTTGGAGGAGGAGGAATGCTGCCTATGACCCCAAGAACACCATCCCCACCGTCAAACATGGAGGTGGAAACATTATGTTTTGGGGGTGTTTTTCTGCTAAGGGGACAGGACAACTTCACCGTATCAAAGGGACGATGGACGGGGCCATGTACCGTCAAATCTTGGGTGAGAACCTCCTTCCCTCAGCCAGGGCATTGAAAATGGGTCGTGGATGGGTATTCCAGCATGACAATGACCCAAAACACACGGCCAAGGCAACAAAGGAGTGGCTCAAGAAGAGGCACATTAAGGTCCTGGAGTGGCCTAGCCAGTCTCCAGACCTAAATCCGTGGAGGGAGCTGAAGGTTCGAGTTGCCAAACGTCAGCCTCGAAACCTTAATGACTTGGAGAAGATCTGCAAAGAGGAGTGGGACAAAATCCCTCCTGAGATGTGTGCAAACCTGGTGGCCAACTACAAGAAACGTCTGACCTCTGTGATTGCCAACAAGGGTTTTGCCACCAAGTACTAAGTCATGTTTTGCAGAGTGGTCAAATACTTATTTCCCTCATTAAAATGCAAATCAATTTAGTACATTTTTTACATGTGTTTTTCTGGATTTTTTTGTTGTTATTCTGTCTCACACTGTTCAAATAAACCTACCATTAAAATTATAGACTGATCATGTTTTTGTCAGTGGGCAAACGTACAAAATCAGCAGGGGATCAAATACTTTTTTCCCCTCACTGTATATAGGTTATATATTGTGAGCTTTTGTGAAAGAGCACAGTTAGAAAGATATGGCATATAGAAGCATACCAGATGGACATCATGAAAATGATCGGAGGAAGTTCAGGAGTAAAAACAAACAAAATATAATTATTGACTGTGTCCATAAAATGTATATAGTATGTATAAGCATGAAGTATAGGCCTAAGCATTGTTGTTCACTGGTTTACTCCAATTAGGGAAGGGATGGTGGGGTTGGAAAGTAATAAAGGGTAATATATATAGTTTTAAAGGATATGTATGTATATACAGTGCCCTCCACAATTATTGGCACCCCTGTTTAAGATGTGGTCGAGGACTTCCAAAAATTCTCCTTTTTTTTTTAAACAAGATAGAACCCAAATGCAAAAAAAGAGAAAAATCCAACCTTTTATTTAAGTACATTACTTTGGTGTAAAAAAAAAAATCACACATTTAGAAAAAAATTACTTGAAATCATGTGTCCCACAATTATTGGCACCCCTGATGTTAATACTTTGTACAACCCCCTTTTGCCAACAAGACAGCACTTAATCTCCTCCTATAACATTTCACAAGATTGGAGAACACAGAGAGAGGGATCTTTGACCATTCTTCTTTGCACAATCTTTCTAGATCATCCAGTGTCCTGGGTCCTCTCTTATGCACTCTCCTCTTTAGCTCGCCCCACAGGTTTTCGATTGGGTTGAGGTCTGGGGACTGAGATGGCCATGGGAGGACCTTGAGTTTGTGACTGCTGAACCATTTTTGTGTAGATTTTGCCACATGTTTTGGATCATTATCCTGCTGAAAGACCCAATGACGACCCATCTTCAGCTTTCTGGCAGAGGCCATCAGGTTTTTATTTAAAATGTCCTGGTAGTTCAAAGCGTTCATAATGCCAAGCACCCTAACAAGGTTCCCAGGGCCTTTGGAAGAGAAACAGGCCCACAGCATCACAGATCCTCCACCATACTTCACGGTGGGCATGAGGTGCTTTTCGGCATACTCATCTTTTGTTTTACGCCAGACCCACTTAGAGTGTTTGTTGCCAAAAAGCTCAATCTTAGTCTCATCTGACCAAAGCACACGATCCCAGTTGAAGTCCCAGTGCCGCTTAGCAAACGCCAGACGTTTACGTTTGTGAGTGTTAGTGAGAAAAGGCTTTTTCCTTGCATGCCTCCCAAACAGCTTGTTGGCATGTAGAGAGTGTCTGATGGTTGTTTTGGAGACTTTGTGACCCCAAGATGCCACTCTTTGATGCAATTCTGTGACAGTGAGCTTAGGACTTTTTTTTACTTCTCTTACCATCCTCCTCACTGTGCGTTGTGGCAAGATAAACTTGGGACCTCTTCCAGCCTTGTTTGTCAATGTTCCAGTTGTTTTAAACTTCTTAATGATTCCTCTGACTGTAGATACGGGCAAGTTAAGGCGAGTGGCTATTTTCTTGTAGCCATTGCCTGACTTATGAAGGTTGACACAAATCTGCCTTACTTGAATGGTGTGTTCTCTTGTCTTTGCCATGTTGACAAATGGGTAAGAGAATTAGGCCTCTGTGTCACATAATATTTATACCCCAGGGAAACAGGAAGTCATGAATTACTAATTAAAAGTTCCTAGATACCCTGACCAACTTTAGCAACTACAGAAAAATATATTTTAAAAAAAATCAATTACAATTTTCAGCGGAATTGTTAGGGGTGCCAATAATTGTGGGACACATGATTTCAAGTTTTTTTTTTTCTAAATGTGTGATTTTGTTTTTTACACCAAAGTAATGTACTTAAATAAAAGGTTGGATTTCTCTTTTTTTTGCATTTGGGTTCTATGTTGTTTAAAAAAAAAGGAGAATTTTTGGAAGTCCTCGACCACATCTTAAACAGGGGTGCCAATAATAGTGGAGGGCACTGTATGTATGTATATGCGTATATGTATGTACAGTGGGGAGAACAAGTATTTGATACTATGCCGATTTTGCAGGTTTTCCTACTTACAAAGCATGTAGAGGTCTGTAATTTTTATCATAGGTACACTTCAACTGTGAGAGACGGAATCTAAAAAAAAAATCCAGAAAATCACATTGTATGATTTTTAAGTAATTAATTTGCATTTTATTGCATGACATAAGTATTTGATACATCAGAAAAGCAGAACTTAATATTTGGTACAGAAACCTTTGTTTGCAATTACAGAGATCATACATTTCCTGTAGGTCTTGACCAGGTTTGCACACACTGCAGCAGGGATTTTGGCCCACTCCTCCATACAGACCTTCTCCAGATCCTTTAGGTTTCGTGGCTGTCGCTGGGCAATACGGACTTTCAGCTCCCTCCAAAGATTTTCTATTGGGTTCAGATCTGGAGACTGGCTAAGCCACTCGAGGACCTTGAGATGCTTCTTACGGAGCCACTCCTTAGTTGCCCTGGCTGTGTGTTTCGGGTCGTTGTCATGCTGGAAGACCCAGCCACGACCCATCTTCAATGCTCTTACTGAGGGAAGGAGGTTGTTGGCCAAGATCTCGCGATACATGGCCCCATCCATCCTCCCCTCAATACGGTGCAGTCGTCCTGTCCCCTTTGCAGAAAAGCATCCCCAAAGAATGATGTTTCCACCTCCATGCTTCATGGTTGGGATGGTGTTCTTGGGGTTGTACTCATCCTTCTTCTTCCTCCAAACATGGCGAGTGGAGTTTAGACCAAAAAGCTATATTTTTGTCTCATCAGACCACATGACCTTCTCCCATCCCTCCTCTGGATCATCCAGATGGTCATTGGCAAACTTCAGACGGGCCTGGACATGCGCTGGCTTGAGCAGGGGGACCTTGCGTGCGCTGCAGGATTTTAATTCATGACGGCGTAGTGTGTTACTAATGGTTTTCTTTGAGATTGTGGTCCCAGCTCTCTTCAGGTCATTGACCAGGTCCTGCCGTGTAGTTCTGGGCTGATCCCTCACCTTCCTCATGATCATTGATGCCCCACGAGATGAGATCTTGCATGGAGCCCCAGACCGAGGGTGATTGACCGTCATCTTGAACTTCTTCCATTTTCTAATAATTGCGCCAACAGTTGTTGCCTTCTCACCAAGCTGCTTGCCTATTGTCCTGTAGCCCATCCCAGCCTTGTGCAGGTCTACAATTGTATCCCTGATGTCCTTACACAGCTCTCTGGTCTTGGCCATTGTGGAGAGGTTGGAGTCTGTTTGATTGAGTGTGTGGACAGGTGTCTTTTATACAGGTAACGAGTTCAAACAGGTGCAGTTAATACAGGTAATGAGTTGAGAACAGGAGGGCTTCTTAAAGAAAAACTAACAGGTCTGTGATAGCCGGAATTCTTACTGGTTGGTAGGTGATCAAATACTTATGTCATGCAATAAAATGCAAATTAATTACTTAAGAATCATACAATGTGATTTTCTGGATTTTTGTTTTAGATTCCGTCTCTCACAGTTGAAGTGTACCTATGATAAAATTACAGACCTCTACATGCTTTGTAAGTAGGAAAGCCTGCCTAAAGTTAAGGCTATCTTAAAAAACATTGTAGCATTCAACCTTCAAATTAGTAACACATCCATGGCCACATTTTGAGGTTACTGTTAATTTACATTTCTTCTTAGCTTATCATATAACGTGTGCATGTTCAAGATAGCATGCATAGGTCGTCACAGGTCTGTAGAGATTTTCACAATTGCTGTAATAATCTGTACAGAATCTCAAATGGCATTGATCACTTGCACCATGTACTTTTAATGTAATCTCAACTACAATCCAGATCCTTTGGTTCTGCTATTAGATGTAGCACAGTGATATCACATTAATTTGTTGTACAGTGGGGATAACAAGTATTTGAGACACTGCCGATTTTGCAGGTTTTCCTACTTACAAAGCATGTAGAGGTCTGTAATTTTTATCCTAGGTACGCTTCAACTGTGAGAGACGGAATCTAAAACAAAAATCCAGAACATCACATTGTATGCTTTTTAAGTAATTAATTTGCATTTTATTGCATGACATAAGTATTTGATCACCTACCAACCAGTAAGAATTCCGGCTCTCACAGACCTGTTAGTTTTTCTTTAAGAAGCCCTCCTGTTCTCCACTCATTACCTGTATTAACTGCACCTGTTTGAACTCGTTACCTGTATAAAAGACACCTGTCCACACACTCAATCAAACAGACTCCAACCTCTCCACAATGGCCAAGACCAGAGAGCTGTGTAAGGACATCAGGGATACAATTGTAGACCTGCAAAAGGCTGGGATGGGCTACAGGACAATAGGCAAGCAGCTTGGTGAGAAGGCAACAACTGTTGGCGCAATTATTAGAAAATGGAAGAAGTTCAAGATGACGGTCAATCACCCTCGGTCTGGGGCTCCATGCAAGATCTCACCTCGTGGGGCATCAATGATCATAAGGAAGGTGAGGGATCAGCCCAGAACTACACGGCAGGACCTGGTCAATGACCTGAAGAGAGCTGGGACCACAGTCTCAAAGAAAACCATTAGTAACACACTACGCCGTCATGGATTAAAATCCTGCAGTGCACGCAATGTCCCCCTGCTCAAGCCAGCGCATGTCCAGGCCTGTCTGAAGTTTGCCAATGACCATCTGGATGATCCAGAGGAGGAATGGGAGAAGGCCATGTGGTCTGATGAGACAAAAATATAGCTTTTTGGTCTAAACTCCACTCGCCGTGTTTGAAGGAAGAAGAAGGATGAGTACAACCCCAAGAACACCATCCCAACCGTGAAGCATGGTGGTGGAAACATAATTCTTTGGGGATGCTTTTCTGCAAAGGGGACAGGACGACTGCACCGTATTGAGGGGAGGATGGATGGGGCCATGTATCGCGAGATCTTGGCCAACATCCTCCTTCCCTAAGTAAGAGCATTGAAGATGGGTCGTGGCTGGGTCTTCCAGCATGACAACGACCCGAAACACACAGCCAGGGCAACTAAGGAGTGGCTCCGTAAGAAGCATCTCAAGGTCCTGGAGTGGCCTGGCCAGTCTCCAGACCTGAACCCAATAGAAAATCTTTGGAGGGAGCTGAAAGTCCATATTGCCCAGCGACAGCCCCGAAACCTGAAGGATCTGGAGAAGGTCTGTATGGAGGAGTGGGCCAAAATCCCTGCTGCAGTGTGTGCAAACCTGGTCAAGACCTACAGGAAACGTATGATCTCTGTAATTGCAAACAAAGGTTTCTGTACCAAATATTAAGTTCTGCTTTTCTGATGTATCAAATACTTATGTCATGCAATAAAATGCAAATTAATTACTTAAAACTCATATAATGTGATTTTCTGGATTTTTGTTTTAGATTCCGTCTCTCACAGTTGAAGTGTACCTATGATAAAAATTACAGACCTCTACATGCTTTGTAAGTAGGAAAACCTGCAAAATTGGCAGTGTATCAAATACTTGTTCTCCCCACTGTATAAATAAACAGAATATCTGACATTGTATTCCCATTTCAACTTTGCTGTGCTTTTAAATTGTTGATAGCGCAATGATAGACATTTGATTGATAGCGCAATGATAGAATTTGGTTGTGCTTCTAGATGGTTGAAAGCATAGTGACAACACATGGGAAATTCAACTAACTTTTGGCTGTCTTTTTGAGTGGTTAAATATAGGTTGTAATCTCATTGATCAATGTCTCAACCAAATATTAGCCAATTATCCACATTGAAATGAGACTACTTCCATCCTTAACCTTTAACCTCGGTGTTAAAGCAGTAGGCATTAGGGGTTAGGGGCGTTCCTCTCCCTGCTCGACCCCCTACCCCGGCTGCCTTGTGCATCTCCTTTGTGGCCCTTGTTGTTTCTATACAGGCACTGTCCTGGATGCCCGGGGAGTCAGTCTCAAAGCCCCGGAGGAACAAAAGTACCTGTCTGTCAAGTCTCCATACAGCTGTCAGTCACAATGAATACATTCCTGGAGCCCAAACAGAACATTCACAGAGTAGACTACACCAGTGTGTGTGTGTGTTTGCAGTTAGCGGTTAGCAGTTATCTAACAGGTTATGGGAGCAGAGCAGGCCGTGGCCCCTAGCTCAGCCTTATCTGTGTGTTGGTGAGAGGCCCTGCTTGTCAATCCTGAGCCTGGGATGTGGATGGAGCTAAGGCTTCCAGGATGGACATACACACTATCTGTATTGGAACTGTTTGAGTAGACTGTCTTCTTTCTGTATACAATGTTGCTTACAATAATACATGCTTTGTTTACTATCCCTTTAATTGATGTCCATTCATGCAGGCCCGTACACTTATTGTAAAGTATGTCAAGATTAAGATTAGCCTATTATTGTTGGTTATTGTTGGTTGTCTGCATTGTCACACACAATAGCACCCTGGGGATAAATAATGTACAGGGAATTGAATTGAATGGAATAACCCTCCAACCTCGACCCCCACCCCCACCTAAACCACTCCAGCATTCCGACCCGCTGCTCAGGGCCTTCACGGCGGGCTCCTGAGCCTGGCGTCCTGGGCATGTGTGTGTGTCAGCTGCAGGGCTGCAGCCTGGAGCTGTTGACAGGTGGAGGTGTCGTGGAGGGGCAGGCGCCAGAGAGGACCCAGCGGGGCCAGAGGGGCCGGGGTCCTGGGGTATGCTGGAGCCATCCTGAGAAGTGCCTGACTATGTGCTGCTAGACACAACACAGAGAGGAGAGAGAGTGGAGAGGGGGAGGGGGGAGAAGAGAGGGAGGCGTGGAGAGACTACTCTCCTCCACTATAATAGTGCTAAATGAGTAAACCACATCCTTTCTCATTCACACGTTTATTTTCTCAGTTTATCTTCCAGTCAGGTCTGTTCCCCCTCAGTATCCCTGAGAAATGCTTCACACATGGGAGTCATCTGGCCACCAGACTCACTGGATAATCAACCCAATTAGGGTCAGTGAAATGGGACTAAAGTATGGGCCTGGGCCCAGTGGCTAACCAGACCCCTTCAACACAGCACCACCATTAGCCTGGATACCATGGGAATCAGACAAGACAAGCTTTGAGGAGTCTTCCGTTTGTGTGTGTGTGTGTTTGTGGGGGAGAAAGAGGCTTCTCTGCTGTGGCTGGTGGTTGCAGTGTGTGGAATGTGTGTCAGGGAGGGAGGAATGGTGGGAGGAAGGGATGGAGGGAGTGGTGGTAAACAGCCGATAATACACTGCACATCTGCGGATCCTTCTCGTGTGTGTGTGTGTGGGGGGGGGGGGGGGAGACAATGGGAAAGAGGAAAACAGGGAGAGATGGGTGATTTCCTCCCTCCTTGTAAACTGTTCTCTCTCTCTCTCGCTCTCTACCTCCCTCCCTTCCTCCTCTGCTCTGTGCCAGTGCTGTGATTAGATCCACAGGAACTATAGTATAGAGCAGCTCAGACCTTTATCTTAATAATTTCATTCAGAAATTTCTGAAATCACTGGAGATTCCAGTGTAAATCTGTATAATGGTCATTATTATAATGACTTGGATGAATACTTATGCTAATTATCAGGAACAGGAAGTAATGTAGGGATGGAGAGAAGAGAGTAGAGAGAAAAGGTGTGGAAAGAAACAGATTTGTTTTAACTGGGATGCCAAAGGATAGCATTTGAGAGGGGGAAGGGAGAGAGATGGAAGGTATTCAGAAAACAAGTATAGATGTGTTTTTGGCAGATAACTGAGAGAGAGAGCGCAAGGGAGAGAAGAGAGAAGATTGTGTGTGTGTGCGTGTGTATGTTTGTGTGTGTGAGTGCAGACAGCTGGAGGAGGAGATGATGGGAATGGTATCTCAGAGGTCGGGGGTCAGCAGAGAGGTTTAACACACTTCCTGCTGCTGCTGCTGCCTGGATGACAACACTCCTCTCCTCTTCTCCTCCTCTCTCTGGAATTCATCCACTGCTAACAACTCCTCCCCCCTATCTCCTTCTCCCTCCCTCTTTCTGCTCCACCATTCACAACTCTCTTTCTGCTCCATCATTCACAACTCTCTTTCTGCTCCATCATTCACAACTCTCTTTCTGCTCCACCATTCACAACTCTCTTTCTGCTCCATCATTCACAACTATATTTCTGCTCCATCATTCACAACTCCTTTCTGTTCTATCACTCTGCATCTTTGCTTTCTGCTGGCCTTTATCCTTCATATCTCTCTCTCGCTCCTCTCTCTTATTGTTGTCATCCATCGTTCATATCTCGTCTTTCTCATCTCTATAGAGTATCCCTCTATTATCACACACACACACATTTTTCTTTATGCAGCTTAAAGTACAGTACTCCTCTCCACCTCTCTCTCATTCTCTCTGTCCATAATGCACTCTCACCTCTCTCTGTGCCCTCAGTCAATCAATGAGCAGCACCGAGGTCCATCCTGCTCTGCCTATAGATCTGTCCTGTCGATCCATGCTGCCTGGCCCGGCAGGCCTCTCCACAGTGGAACTGCTACAGGGAGCGCACAGGGATCACACTCCAGCCCAGCGCTGTATCGAGTGGGTGCCTTAGTCAAATGTTACCAGGACTAGCTCTACAGTATATTGTATTGAATTGGTGCCATAGTGAAATGCTTCATAGTGAGTTGCCCCAGCCCTACACTATGTTACAGGGAGGTCTATCTAACTCATAGTGTATTGAGTAGGCACCAGAGTCCCAATCCCAGTTCCAGCCTCAGTCCCTGCCCCAGCCTCATCCCGAACCTCAGTCCCTGCCCCAGTCCCAGCCCCATTCCTATCCCCAGCCTCATCCCTAGCCCCAGTCCCTGCCCCAGTCCCAGCCCTAGCCCCAGTCCTAGCCCCAGTCCCAGTCCCAGCCTCAGCCTCATCGCTAGCCGCAGTCTAAGCCCCATACCCAGCCTCATCCCTAGCCGCAGTCTACACTACCGGTCAAAAGTTTTAGAATACCTACTCATTCAAGGGTTTTTCTTTATTTTTACTATTTTCTACATTGTAGAATAATAGTGAAGACATCAAAACTATGAAATAACATATATGGAATCATGTAGTAACCAAAGAAGTGTTAAACAAACAAGAAAATATACAGTGAGGGAAAAAAGTATTTGATCCCCTGCTGATTTTGTACGTTTGCCCACTGACAAAGACATGATCAGTCTATAATTTTAATTGTAGGTTTATTTGAATAGGGAGAGACAGAATAACAACAAAAAAATCCAGAAAAACGCATGTCAAAAATGTTATAAATTGATTTGCATTTTAATGAGGGAAATAAGTATTTGACCCCTCTGCAAAACATGACTTAGTACTTGGTGGCAAAACCCTTGTTGGCAATCACAGAGGTCAGACGTTTCTTGTAGTTGGCCACCAGGTTTGCACACATCTCAGGAGGGATTTTGTCCCACTCCTCTTTGCAGATCTTCTCCAAGTCATTAAGGTTTCGAGGCTGACGTTTGGCAACTCGAACCTTCAGCTCCCTCCACAGATTTTCTATGGGATTAAGGTCTGGAGAATGGCTAGGCCACTCCAGGACCTTAATGTACTTCTTGAGCCACTCCTTTGTTGCCTTGGCCGTGTGTTTTGGGTCATTGTCATGCTGGAATACCCATCCACGACCCATTTTCAATGCCCTGGCTGAGGGAAGGAGGTTCTCACCCAAGATTTGACGGTACATGGCCCTGTCCATCGTCCCTTTGATGCGGTGAAGTTGTCCTGTCCCCTTAGCAGAAAAACACCCCCAAAGTATAATGTTTCCACCATGTTTGACGTGGGGATGGTGTTCTTGGGGTTATAGGCAGCATTCCTCCTCCTCCAAACACGGCGAGTTGAGTTGATGCCAAAGAGCTCGATTTTGGTCTCATCTGACCACAACACTTTCACCCAGTTCTCCTCTGAATCATTCAGATGTTAATTGGCAAACTTCAGACGGGCCTGTATATGTGCTTTCTTGAGCAGGTGGACCTTGCGGGCGCTGCAGGATTTCAGCCCTTCACGGCGTAGTGTGTTACCAATTGTTTTCTTGGTGACTATGGTCCCAGCTGCCTTAAGATCATTGACAAGATCCTCCCGTGTAGTTCTGGGCTGATTCCTCATCGTTCTCATGATCATTGCAACTCCACGAGGTGAGATCTTGCATGGAGCCCCAGTCCGAGGGAGATTGACAGGTCTTTTGTGTTTCTTCCATTTGAGAATAATCGCACCAACTGTTGTCACCTTCTCACCAAGCTGCTTGGCGATGGTCTTGTAGCCCATTCCAGCCTTGTGTAGGTCTACAATCTTGTCCCTGACATCCTTGGAGAGCTCTTTGGTCTTGGCCATGGTGGAGAGTTTGGAATCTGATTGATTAATTACTTCTGTGGACAGGTGTCTTTTATACAGGTAACAAGCTGAGATTAGGAGCACTCCCTTTAAGAGTGTGCTCCTAATCTCAGCTCGTTACCTGTATAAAAGACACCTGGGAGCCAGAAATCTTTCTGATTGAGAGGGGGTCAAATACTTATTTCCCTCATTAAAATGCAAATCAATTTATAACATTTTTGACATGCGTTTTTCTGGATTTTTTTGTTGTTATTCTGTCTCGCACTGTTCAAATAAACCTACCATAAAATGTATAGACTGATCATTTCTTTGTCAGTGGGAAAACGTACAAAATCAGCAGGGGATCAAATACTTTTTTCCCTCACTGTATATTATATTTTAGATTCTTCAAATAGCCACCCTTTGCCTTGATGACAGCTTTGCACACTCTTGGCATTCTCTCAACCATCTTCACCTGGAATACTTTTCCAACAGTCTTGAAGGAGTTCCCACATATGCTGAGCACTTGTTGGCTGCTTTTCCTTCACTCTGCGGTCCGACTCATCCCAAACCATCTCAATTTGATTGAGGTCGGGGGATTGTGGAGGCCAGGTCATCTGATGCAGCACTCCATCACTCTCCTTCTTGGTAAAATAGCCCTTACACAGCCTGGAGGTGTGTTTTGGGTCATTGTCCTGTTGAAAAACAAATGATAGTCCCACTGAGCCCAAACCAGATGGGATGGCGTATCGCTGCAGAATGCTGTGCTAGCCATGCTGGTTAAGTGTGTCTTGAATTCTAAATAAATCCCAGACAGTGTCACCAGCAAAGCACCCCCATACCATAACACCTCCTCCTCCATGCTTCACTGTGGGAACCACACATGCGGAGATCATCCGTTCACCTACTCTGCGTCTCACAAAGACACAGCAGTTTGAACCAAAAATCAAAAATTTGGACCAATTCCCACCGGTCTAATGTCCATTGCTTGTGTTTCTTGGCCCAAGCAAGTCTCTTCTTCTTATTGGTGTCCTTTAGTAGCAATTCGACCATGAAGGCCTGATTCACACAGTCTCCTCTGAACATTTGATGTTGAGATGTGTCTGTGACTTGAACTCTGTGAAGCATTTATTTGGGCTGCAATTTCTGAGGCTGGTAACGCTAATGAACTTATCCTCTGCAGCAGAGGTAACTTTGGGTCTTCCATTCCTGTGGCGGTCCTCATGAGAGCCAGTTTCATCATAGCGCTTGATGGTTTTTGCAACTGTACTTGAAAAAACGTAAACATTTATTGAAATGTTCCGTATTGACTGACCTTGATGAACCGTTTCTCTTTGCTTATTTGAGCTGTTCTTGCCATAATATGGACTTGGTCTTTTACCAAATAGGGCTATCTTCTGTATACCCCCCCTACCTTGTCACAACACAACTGATTGGCTCAAATGCATTAAGAAGGAAAGAGATTCCACAAATTAACTTTTAAGAAGGCACACCTGTTAATTGAAATGCATTCCAGGTGACTACCTCATGAAGCTGGTTGAGGGAATACCAATAGTGTGCAAAGCTGTCATCAAGGCATAGGGTAGCTATTTGAAGAATTTCAAATATAACATATATTTTGATTTGTTTAACACTTTTTTGTTTACTATATGATTCCATATATGTTATTTCATAGTTTTGATGTCTTCACTATTATTCTACAATGTACAAAATAGTAAAAATAAAGACAAACCTTTGAATGAGTAGGTGTTCTAAAACTTTTGACCGGTAGTGTAAGCCCCAGCCCCAGTCCCAGCCCTTTCCCCAGCCCCAGCCTCATCCCTAGCCACAGTCTAAGCCCCAGCCAAAGTCCCAGCCCTAGTCCCAGTCCCAGCCTCAGCCTCATCCCTAGCCTAATCCCTAGTCCCAGCCCCAGTCCTAGCCCCAGTCCCAGACTCATCCCTAGTCCCAGCCCCAGTCCCAGCCCTAGCCCCAGTCCCAGCCTCAGCCTCATCCCTAGCCTAATCCCTAGTCCCAGCCCCAGTCCCAGCCCAGCAGTGAGTGTATTGAGCGTGAGCCACCATGAGCTCTTCAGACAGAGACAGTCAGGCAGAGAGGCTACACAGCCATGTGGATGATATCCTGTGGATCAGGAAGAGGATGTAAATCTGGACTGCTGTTAAAAGGTGTTGTGTCAGTGGCGGTCAGTGCCGTTTAAGATGAGGTAGGATTATTATTTTTTGATGAGCATGGCCTTATTTCTATTACAGCATATTGGATGATTCTCATTCATATTTAATTCACCCAGTTCAATGTAACAGCGATAGGTTTAGGCTACTACATGATACTAAAATTTTCCCTATACCCATCATGAGGTTGCTACAACTTAGCCTATGAATGAAAGTTTACAACGAATGTGCACACAGGTCAAGAGACAAATTTGAGGTGACAGACAGTGACACATGGACAGACAGTGACATTCAATACTGCCTTGCACACTCTTTTTTTTTTTTTTTTATCCTATTTTTTTTTAAATTTTTTTACTTATTTTTTTTTTTTTTTGGGGGGGGATGGATCAGCTTAATATTGCAGATAGATTGTATCTTCTATCAATGTAATTGTCTGCATCACTTCCAATCCCCCATGTTTTTTTTTATTTTTTATATATATATTCCCCTTTATTACTTTTCAACCCCACCATCCTTTCCCTACTTGGAGTAAATTAGTGAACAACAACGCCCAGGCCTCTACTTCCGGTCTATACTTACTATCTACACCTTATGGACAGAGTTAATTTTACAATAATTCTATATCTATATATATATATATATATATATATATATATATATATTTATTTATTTTTTTGCTCCTGAACTTCTTCTACTCTCAACCTCTCCGATCATTTTCATGATGTCCATCCGGTTTGCTTCTAAATGCCATATCTTTCTAACTGTGCTCTTTCCCAAAAGCTCCCAACATACAACCTATATACTTATTATGGACACAGTATGCTTACATTATTAGCTATCTTTGTTATTATTTGTTGTTATTTGTTATTAGTCCCATCCTTCAACTCTATTCAATACCTCCCATCTATCTCTTAACACCATCCATATAGGATTTTTTTTTTTTTTGGGGGGGATGGATCAGCTTAATATTGCAGATAGATTGTATCTTCTATCAATGTAATTGTCTGCATCACTTCCAATCCCCCATGTTTATTTTTATTTTGTATATATATATTCCCCTTTATTACTTTTCAACCCCACCATCCTTTCCCTACTTGGAGTAAATTAGTGAACAACAACGCCCAGGCCTCTACTTCCGGTCTATACTTACTATCTACACCTTATGGACAGAGTTAATTTTACAATAATTCTATATCTATATATATATATATATATATATATATATATTTATTTATTTTTTTGCTCCTGAACTTCTTCTACTCTCAACCTCTCCGATCATTTTCATGATGTCCATCCGGTTTGCTTCTAAATGCCATATCTTTCTAACTGTGCTCTTTCCCAAAAGCTCCCAACATACAACCTATATACTTATTATGGACACAGTATGCTTACATTATTAGCTATCTTTGTTATTATTTGTTGTTATTTGTTATTAGTCCCATCCTTCAACTCTATTCAATACCTCCCATCTATCTCTTAACACCATCCATATAGGATTTCTATTTGCCATATATATTTTGACCGTACTGTGATGTTTTACAAAAGTTCTGAACCTTTCTATTCTCATTGCTTCTACAGATTGTGAATTAAAAATAAACATTTTTGCTAAAAGTATTATTATATTATTGATTGATTGACTATGACTTTTCAGATCACCCAGTAATGCTATCTACAAGGTTAGTTCCAGGTAAATATTGCAATCCTTTAGCCATTCCTGGACCTGTGTCCAAAAACAAGCTACAAATGGACAGAACCAAAACAAATGATCTAATGATTCTATCTCTTCACAGCAAAATCTGCAGAGCTGGGAAGATTGTATCCCCCATATAAATAACATTCTATTGGTAGCAAGAATTTTATATAATAATTTAAATTGAAAGATTCTAATTTTTGAATCCGGTGTCGTTTTGCGTGTCAGTTCATAAACACTATGCCATGGGATCGGTACGTCAAAGATCTCTTCCCAACTATTTTGCAATCTATATGGGACGGCTGTCAATCCTTTGGTCCTTAAGTGAAAATGATATACTTTTTTATTTATCACAGTTTTCCTTAACCAATTATGTTCTTTAATGCAAGGCCGACAGACAAGTTCCTTACTTTCTCCCCCTTCAACTTTCCTCTTCCACTTTTGCGGTAAGGCTGCAATTATTTGGTTGTAATTCTGGGTAGAGCAGACATTTCCATATGTTTTTGTTAGCTGCATGTGCGACATAACTCCACCAGTCCTACCGATGATATCATTTACGAAGATTATACCTTTTTTAAACATTCTGTCAAAAAATAAAGGTTTTTTGTCAATTAGTATATTTGAATTTAACCACAATATTTGTTGCATTATTTGTTCTGTCGTTTCTGGAGGATTAAATTGAAATTGCAACCAACTTTCTATGGCTTGTTTTAGAAATAGTGACATTTGGGAGATTATTTCCTTTTCAAATAACTGAAAGTGAGAGGTTGTAATCTGAATAAAGGGAAAAAGGCCTTTCTTGAACAGTGGGTGAGACAATCTTACTAATTTGCTTGAGAACCAGTTCGGATTTAAGTATAACTTTTGGATGACTGAAGATTTTAGTGATAGGTCTAATGCTTTAATATTTAATAATTTCTGTCCTCCGAATTCATATTCATTATATAAATATGCTCTTTTAATTTTGTCTGGCTTGCCGTTCCAAATAAAATTGAATATTTTTTTCTCATATAATTTAAAAAACTGTTTGCTAGGCGTAGGCAAGACCATAAGCAAATAGGTAAACTGGGATAATACTAAAGAGTTAATCAGGGTGATTTTTCCACAAATTGACAGGTATTTTCCTTTCCATGGTAGTAAGATCTTATCTATTTTTGCTAACTTTCTATTAAAATTTATTGAAGTGAGATCATTTATTTCCTTTGGGATATGTATTCCGAGTATATCTACATCACCATCAGACCATTTTATTGGTAAACTACATGGTAATGTAAAAATTGTATTTTTTAGTGATCCAATACGTAATATAGTACATTTGTCATAATTTGGTTTTAATCCAGAGAGGTTAGAAAATGTATCTAGATCCTCTATGAGGCTGTGGAGGGATTCTAGTTGTGGATCTAAAAGAAAACATGAATCATCTGCGTACAATGACACCTTTGTTTTTAAGCCCTGTATTTCTAATCCTCTGATATTATTATTGGATCTGATTTTAATAGCTAACATCTCGATGGCCACAATAAATAGATATGCCGATAGTGGACAACCTTGTTTCACTCCTCTTGACAGTTTAAAACTTTCTGAGAAATAGCCATTATTTACTATTTTACACCTAGGGTTACTATACATGATTTTGACCCATTTTATAAGAGATTCTCCAAAATTGAAATGCTCCAGGCATTTATATATAAATTCCAGTCGAACTTTATCAAATGCCTTTTCGAAGTCTGCTATGAATAGCAGGCCTGGTTCCCCATATTTTTCATAGTGTTCTATTGTTTCCAATACTTGCCTTATATTATCTCCAATGTATCTTCCATGTAAAAAACCTGTCTGATTAGAATGAATAATATCCGACAATACCTTTTTAATTCTATGCGCTATACATTTTGCTAGGATTTTTGCATCACAACACTGAAGTGTAAGTGGCCTCCAATTTTGTAAATGGACTGGATCTTTATATTTTCCACTTGTATCCTGTTTCAGTAATAATGAGATCAGACCTTCTTCTTGAGTGTCAGATAATCTACCATTTACATAGGAGTGGTTAAAACATGCTAATAACGGTCCTCTTAGTATATCAAAAAAGGTTTGGTATACCTCGATTGGTATGCCATCCAACCCTGGAGTTTTCCCGGACTTAAAGTCTTTAATTGCATCCAGAAGTTCCTCCTCTGTAATTTCACCTTCACATGAGTCTTTCTGTGTGGCTGTTAATTTGACATTATCAATAGAAAAAAAATCTCTACAATTAGCTTCAGTTAGAGGAGATGGAGGCGACTGAAAAGAAAACATATGCTTAAAATACTTTGTTTCTTCCTTCAAAATATCATTAGGTGAATCATGGGTGACTCCGTCAATTGTAACCAGTTTCATTAAGTTCTTTTTGGTAGCATTCCTATGTTGAAGATTAAAAAAGAATTTTGTGAATTTTTCCCCATATTCCATCCAGTTTGCTTTATTTTTATAATATATTACACTTGATCTTTCTTGAATAAGTTTTTCCATTTCTTTTTGTTTTTCATCTAATTTATTCTGAGCCTCTATGTTACAGTTTTTATTGCCATCTATCTGTTCTGTTAGACTTTCTATTTCCTTTCTTAGTATAAACTCTTTTGACCTAAATTGCTTTTGTTTTCGAGATGAGTACTGAATTGCATGGCCTCTAAAGGCACATTTAAAGGTGTCCCATACAATAAGGGGATTCGCTGTACCTATGTTATGTTGGAAAAAGTCAGTTATAAATTCCTTTGTTCTAATTATAAATAAATTATCATCTAATAGGCTTTGATTAAATTTCCAATATCCTCGCCCACGTGGAAATTCAGTCAGAGTAATGTATATGCCTATTATATGATGGTCCGACCGCATTCTGTCCCCTATCAACACTTTTTTTACTTTTGGTGCCAACGAGAATGAGATAAGAAAGAAGTCAAGACGACTAGCTTGATTCAGTCTCCGCCATGTATATCTCACTAGATCAGCATATTTAAGCCTCCATATATCTACTAGTTCTAATGTATCCATGACATTCACAATTTCCTTAAGAGCATGTGGGTGATTGTTTGTGGTGTGATTTCCTTTTCGGTCCATTGAGCTATTTAAAACAGTATTATAATCCCCCACCATAATAATATTGTCTTGAGTTGCTTGCAGGCTTGATAATTTATTATATATATTGTCAAAGAATTGTGGATCATCATTATTTGGTCCGTAAAGGTTAATGAGCCATATCTGTTTATGGTCCAATACCATATTTAAAATAATCCATCTACCTTGCGTATCTATTTGGACAATTTGCACATTCGGATCGAAATTACTATTAATTAATATCATCACCCCTTTTGAATTTCTTTGCCCATGGGAGAAGTATATTTCCCCCCCCCATTCTTTTTTCCACGCTACTTCATCTCGAATTGTTGAATGAGTTTCCTGTATACAATAGATATTATATTCCTTCTCTTTGAGCCATGTAAATATTGTTCTTCTTTTGTTATTATCAGCTAAGCCATTACAATTATAACTGGCTATACTTATTTCACCATACACCATAATGAGATACAAGTTTCAAGTCTATTTATCATTATATATGTTTGTAAATTTACCAATAAAAAATAGCGTAATGATTGAGTGTCCATATAGCTGTACCGTGATATTTGCATTGCTACGGAGTAACCCTTCAATTGTTCTCCACTAATTCCCCCGCTAAAGCCCCTCCCCATCCCAAGTTGAGCCGTCATCCCAGTGATCAGCATCCCACCCACGTCCCTCCGTATCCCTAAGGCCCCGAGAGGCCAGGACCCATCCATCGAAAACAGCACACAGTGCCACCCACAAAACAGAAGCAGGTTAGCCGCCAAAAGCATTTCCAATGCTTTCACCTCTATATATATATATCTATATAACTATTATTATTTTTTTAATAATGCATATCCTATTTTCCATCATTATCAATTAATATGCGTAATAATGTCGGCAGTTCACGCATAGGATTCTAACATATAACCAGGATTGCCATTGTATTACATTTAATTCATTGACAAGCAATTATTATCCTAGCAAATAATTCCCGCGGTCCATCCCATACCCCCCCCCCCCCCCCCCAACATCCCCCCCCCCCCCCCCCCACAACAGATGCCAGACAAGCACACACGCACATACTCACATACTCCAACACACTCAACCAACACACTCTGCCTTGCACACTCTTGCCTGCATCTAGCTGATATAGGGTGTAATCATTACTCCAACAGTTGCAAACGAGAGTTTCTATTGGACAAATTCTTGTATGTTTATCCTCGTTTTGTTCCGTTTGCTTCCGTTTAAGAAACGTATTTCAACAGAATCGGTGGAAGGAATACACCCCTGATCACGCGTAAACACAGTTCACTTTCATAGCAGCCACATTGTATTCCTTCTCGCATCTATGTGCTTTCCTCTTCTCACCACTTCCCTTCGCTTGTGGACTTCAATGCACAACACATCAGCTGTATGTGACCAGGCGAAAAAACCTTTCCAAGCCAAACCGCTACACACAGCCTACATCGTTGTCACCACATTAGCTAAAGTAACGTCATAGTCAGCATAGCTAATAGAACTAACGCGTTTGTAAACCCGCTACAATCATGCAGTAACGTTACAGTGTACAGTCAGTAAGCAGTTACACCGGCGAGCCCCGGTTGCAATAAATTAGTAATACCAAAAGCTTACCTTGACTTGGAAGAGTTCCAGTGTTCTGTTGGAAATTCATAGCCAGCTAGCTAACATAGCATCCCTCTGTTTGAGCAGGGTGTTTCAGTAGGCTAAACTAGCTAGCTGCATTTGCTAGCTAAGTAAGTGTAACTGAAAGTGAAAAATAAATTACGAAATCTCTGTCTCTCTATTTCTCTCTTGCTTCTCCTTCATTTTAGAAGAAAGAAATGTGTTCAAAATTGTTCAACTATTGTCTTTCTCTCTCTTTGAGTCAACTACTCACCACATTTTATACACTGCAGTGCTAGCTAGCTGTAGCTTATGCTTTCAGTAATAGATTCATTCTCTGATCCTTTGATTGGGTGGACAACATGTCAGTTCATGCTGCAAGAGCTCTGATAGGCTGGAGGACGTCCTCCGTCTAGTTGTCATAATTACTGTGTAAGTCTATGGAAGGGGGTGAGAACCATGAGCCTCCTAGGTTTTTATATTGACCCAGAGGAGGACAGAAGCTAGCTGTCCTATGGCTACACCATGGTGCTACCCTACAGAGTGCTGTTGAGAATACTGTAGACCTTCTTTGCAAAATAGTGTGTTTTAATCAATTATTTAGTATAGTTTTATCTAACATTTTAACATTTGTATGAAATTCATTGAGGAGGATAGTCCTCCTCTTCCTCCTCTGCGGAGCCTCCACTGGTGTGTGTGTGTGTAGCGTGTGTGTGTAGCATGTGTGTGTGTGTGTATCATTGTGTATACACTCTTCACAGATGTTCTCCAATACCCTCCCTGACTCTGACCAAAACCCCCCAGAAAGGTTCCTCTGTCGTGGGGGCATGTGGAGGGCTGGGGTGGCCTGGGAAATAGGAAGCAGATCTGCGTTCAATTTGTTTTCTTTCACATCATTTATCTGCATTTGATCAAGCTTGCCTGGTGCAACAGAACCAATGGAATGGTCCCAAGCAGTCTAAATCAAAAACTCAACTTACATTTCGATAAAACAACTACTATTTGAACCCAGGATAGGATAGGGAGAAGGAGAGCTAGCTGGGGGTGGGATGATTCTCACAGGGATGGAGCTGATCTGAGGTCTGGTCCTCTGAGGGTTCCTGCAGTATTTCTGAACCAGTATGTTTTTCTTAGTGCCTGGCCTGCTGCCATCTCCCTGGGTTCTGGCCAATGTCTGGAACGGGGTCTGTATCTGGAGGCCCGAGACGTTATGAGAGACCCAGATGTTCATGTTGTT
This sequence comes from Coregonus lavaretus, assembly GCF_964263955.1. Classification (NCBI taxonomy): domain Eukaryota; kingdom Metazoa; phylum Chordata; class Actinopteri; order Salmoniformes; family Salmonidae; genus Coregonus; species Coregonus lavaretus. The sequence continues at coordinate 29,729,136 of NC_140002.1, forward strand.
CACTGGAGCTGTGTTCTGTTCCTCCACGGCTGGGCTGTACTCTGCTCTGATGTTCTCTCTGGGGGCATTTATTGGATGCACTGAGGATGTGGAAATACCCACAGGAGGGTGCAGGCAGAGACCCTTGGACAACTGTGTGTGTTTGTGTGATTGTTGCTTGTGTAATGTTAGTGAGTTTTGTATGTGTTTTCTTGTGTGTGTGTGTGTTTCAGCGTGTGTGTGTGATCTCTAATCCTGTGTGGTTTGTCGGCTGGAAACAGGAAACGCTGCTGCATTCCTTGCATTTTTCAAAATGTTACAAATTGCTGAGTGCATCGATTCAACCGGACACAGCCACTGACCTGGAAGGGAGAGAGAAAGAGGGAGAGAGAGAGGGAGGGGGAGAGTGAGGTAGGAAGGGAGGGAGGGCTAGGATGTGGATGTGGATGCGAGTTGTGGTGTTGGAGTCATTGCTGTAGTGATGGGAGCTGGGTTGTGATAATCACTGCTTGTTAGCCATTGTTCGTGTCAGATGTTTACTACTGTGTGTGTGTGTCTGCGTGGGTGCTTGGGTACATGCGTAAGCCTGGGGTTTAGTCACCAGAGCCCCAGACTATTACTCATCAGAAGACTCAGGCAGCATCCTTTATTTTGTGAATGGGAGAGACAGAGAGGGAGATGGATATGGGCTATTTGAGGTGAAACAGACCATTGACGTATAGAGAGGTTGATCTGAATGGACCCAGTCATCTCTGTGAGAAGGGAAAGAGGCACAAAGGTCCGGTAGAGATACAATAGATGTTGAAATAACACAGGGAGACGGATCAAATGACTAACGGATGATTAGATGATGTCCACCAAGCAGCATCACATCTCTGTGTGTGTGAGAGTCAGGACTCACACACACACATACACACACACACACACTCTGTCTGTTATCTTTGAGATTCCACCCTGAGGAAGGGTTAGAGTAAATTATTTAATCATTTCTCCTTTACTATAATCACACAGTCTTCTCGTCTCCTCCGCTTCGCCCCTCCTCTCCTCCATTCCCCTGCTCTATGGCTCTACAGTATGCTCAGTTCAATGGCCCAGTTATGGCTAGTGGGCTAAAAGGAAAACGGAAGGGGAAATGTGGTTATTTGTGCACTCATGTGAGTGTATGGGTGCATGTATAATGGTGTGTGTGCATGCGCATGCGTTTGTGTAATGGTGTGTGTGTTTCTAGCTTGAACCCAGTTTTTAGCTCTAACATCAGAGAATCTGGCTGTGACCTACCTACAGTGTGCATGTCCTGACCCATGATTTAGAAAACGATTGTAGACCTTGTCTGGTCTTAGACGGACTGGAAAGTCAATCAGCTCAAAATCATAATCATTCAGGTGAACACCATTGAGCTCACCCAGCCATGTTGATATAACATGTCTTTGGATTATTAATTCGTCATTAATGCAAACTATAAAGGTCTTAGTCCAAATCAGAACTCAATTCACCAGGTCAATGACTTCTCTGCTCTCGGTTTCCAACTCAACTAGCCATCCTATTTCTCAGCCCAGACAGCTCCCCTATCCTTCTACCCACGTACCTCCCAAACCCACCTTCCCCAGGCATCTAATCTCCTCTCCATGCAGGAAAACAGACCTCTGTGCCAGCCAGGGAAGAGTGTCAGCATCCGATAGGCCGGTGGGAGGAACTCGGAAAGAACATGTTTGATGTCAGTGGCGGTGGCAGCATATTTTGGGAAGCGCGGGGAACAAAAGGCCTGGGTATATTTAGCGTCCCAACAGGAAGCAGGATGAGAGGGAGGCTGGAGGGATGGAGCAGTGCTCCTGACTTTCCCACAGTCCAGGCCGGAAAAGCCAGGACACAGGGTCTGACAGCTGCTCCTCAGAGGGCCCGGGGTCGCCTGTTTCGGGACCGCTGAGGGCCCAGAGGAAGGAAAGTTCACGCTGCACTCCCCCCTCCTTCTCTTTCTCTTCCAGAGAAGGACAGGCATTTGCGAACACACACGCACACACACACACACACACACAGGCCAGCTAGGAGTTTTCTTCCCAGACTGCATCACTGAGAGAGCAGAGGAGGACTGTGGGAATCGCTGTCTGTCCCACACTGATTAGATTTTGGAACTGCAAGGCATATGTTGCTATTCTTACAATTTGTTTCGAATTTGCTATACGTATGAAATGTTATGAATTCCAATTTCTTGTGGCTAACGTTAGCTAGGTGGCTATCACTTACATTAGCTAAGTGGCTAACGTTAGCTAGGCTAAGGGTCAAGGTTAGGGTTAGGGTTAGTGTTAGTGTTAAGATTAAGGTTAGGAGTTAGGTTGAAGGGTTAAGGTTAGGGGACATGCTAAGTAGTTGCAAAGTAGCTAAAAATAAGTAAGTAGTTGCAAAGTTGCTAAAGTTGTCCGTGATGATATTCGTATCCACAACCTCTGGGTTGCTAGACATTCACATTTTACACCCACCCATCCTCCCCGACCAACAACCCTCCTTTCGTTTTAGCCTTAAGTAACCATACCAAACGTAAAATATAATAATTTGAGTGTCCCGAATTTAAGTTTACTATGTTACGTCTAGTCTATGAAACCAGGCTGACCATTGTCCACAGTGTAGATTTTTAGGAATTTATATTCCAGGTTTCCTTGTTTCATCTGCTTTTCTGCACTGATCTGAAAACATATGTCAAAGAAATATGCTTTTCTTTTAACCTGTCAAGGTTTTAGGGAGAGGAATACAGGGGAGGCCCTTTTAGACTGATGACATGCCTTGATCAGGAAGTGAAGTTGTTCTGTAGCTCTCGCATGTATAGGACTGAGGTTTTCAGTGGGATGTGTGTTCCCCCTTGTGGTAGGGTTGAGACATGGCTGTCTAAACGGAACTGCCCTAAACTGCTGATCCAGACACAGTTATCATCATTGTCTTGTTTTGTATGCTTTGTACAAAATAATAAAATGCAGGACGACAGGATATTTATAAACGTAGTTCTTTATTAACTAGCTATAACTTGCATGTCCATGTGTCTCTGGCCATGATCATCTTAGAATGACCTCACCACCTGGGTGGTCTTAACCAATCATAGCACAGTATGATATGACAGTATAATGCATCCAATTACAATTCAGTATGCTGACACATATGAATATTACATCCCCCTTCTTTAAAAAATAAATAAAAAATATGTAGAACAATAAAGCGTTTCTTTTGAATATATGCTCTGTAGTTTGAACTCGAGGTAAGTAACCATTTAAACTGCACCAACTGCATCAACATAACAGACAAACAATGATTCAGCATACTGTTACTTTTAGAACAAATATTTCTCAGCAACTCGGCTTTTCACTGTAGCAATGACATCTCAACATATCAAACAAATACCATACCAAAGCATTTCAAGTTAACTTTCAATAACAAGTTTACAGTCTGGAACTCTTTTAGGGCAGCGATCCGCCTACACCCTTTGACATTTCACAGGTCTAGGACAGCTCTAGGCTTGACCTCTCTTCCTGACCTTGTGTGATATGAAGCTGAGCATGCTTCTGTGTCAGTCAACAGTTCTTGTGGTGTTGCAGGTAAGTATGGTGTATGTTGTGTTGTGTCTGTGTTTAGTCCACCCCGTTCTCTTTCAGGGAAACAGTTCATCTCGTCAGTGTGTTGTTCTTTTGTGTTCAGTAGGTGACGACGATTGCGGCGGTACACCGCTCCTTCTGCGGTGCGAACGAGATATGAACGTTCAGTGTCAGCTGGTTGGATGACGACTGCTGGCTTCCAGTAGCCATGCTCCTGGATTCTAACTGACTCTCCGTCGTTCAGTGGTGGCAGTGGTCTAGCTGACCTGTCGTAGTATCGCTTTTGCTGTTGTTGTCTCTGTGCACGTTTTGCATGCACTTCCTTGTAGCTGACAACCTCAGGTTGCAGCTGCTGGTTGGTGCTGGGAAGGATTGAGCGAAGTCTGCGGCTCATCAACAGCTGGGCTGGTGATTTGAAGTTGTCAACTGGAGTGTTGCGGTATTCAAGGAGACTGAGGTAGGGGTCTCTCTTGTCTGCTTTTGCTTTGTCCATGAGTGATTTAGCGATCTGCACAGATTTTTCAGCAAGGCCATTACTTTGAGGGTAATGTGGGCTTGTGGTGACGTGTGTGAACTCCCATGCTTTTGTGAAGGATTCAAACTCATTTGATTTGTAACAGGGCCCATTGTCAGATATTAAAGTCGCTACAATGCCATGCCTGGCAAAGGCTGCTTTCAGCTTGTGTATCACAGCTGCAGATGTGGTGCTGTGAAGCTTGTCGAGTTCGAAGTATCTGCTGTAGTAGTCCACTGTTATAATGTAGTCCTCGTTGTTCCACGTGAACAGATCGGTTGCCACGACCTGCCAGGGTCGGTCTGGGATACGGTGAGGTAACATTGGCTCTTTGGTGTTTGAGGGGCGTCGTTCAAGACAGGTGGGGCATTTACCAACCATGTCCTCTATTTGTTTGCACATTCCGGGCCAAAACAAAATGTCCCGTGCTCTCTGTTTGCACTTTTCCATGCCCATGTGTCCAGCATGGATCTTTGTCAAAATCTCTTCTCTGAGACTGGTAGGAATGATGATTTTCTCTCCTTTGAAAAATATTCCGTTGATCTGTGATAGTTCGTCACGATGGTTCCAGAACTCTGAGACGCTCTGAGGGCATTTTCTCCTCTCCTCAGGCCATCCTGACTGTATGACTTTCCTCAGCTGTGTGAGTTGTGTGTCTTTTTCTGTTTCTGCTCGGATCTCCTTCAGTTTTGTGTCACTAACTGGTAAGTTGCTGTACACAGTGTGCACCTGCATGTCCATGCCTTCACTGAGGCTGCTGTCCTTGTAGGTAAGAAACTTCCTGGAGAGTGTGTCTGCGACAGGGATGTCTTTGCCTGGACGGTGAGTGATTGTGAAGTCGTATTTTTGTAGTTGAAGGATCATTCTCTGTAGCCTTGGCGGGGCTGCGGCTAACGGTTTCCTCATGATTGACTCGAGGGGCTTGTGGTCTGATTCCACAATGACTTGTCGTCCATTGACATACTGATGGAAACGCTTACATCCGAACAGAATGGCGAACAGCTCCTTTTCGATTTGAGCGTAGTTGATTTCACAGTCTGTGAGAGATTTGGAAGCGTAGCCGATGGGTTTTCCTTCTTGCAGTAGCACTGCCCCTAGTCCATACTTTGACGCGTCCACCTGGAGTCTGAGCTCTTTGTTGGGGTCGTAGTAGGCAAGGATTGGTCCTGGTTCTCTCGTGATCAAGTCTTTCACTTTCTGGAAAGCGATGTCGTGTTAGTTGTCCCAGAGGAACTCACTGGACTGCTTTAGCAGCTGACGCAGGGGTGCATTAGCATTGGAGAGGCTGGGTGCGAACTTGGCTAAGTAGTTGACCATGCCAAGCACTGTTTCCAGCTCTGCGCGGTTCTTTGGTTGCTCCATTTCCTTTATGGCTGAGATCTTCTGCGGATCTGGCTTGATTCCATTCGCTGTGAGAAGATGCCCGAAGTAGCTGACCTCTGTAGCGCCGACTGTGCTCTTCTCGGGGTTGAGCCGGACTCCTCTCTCGCGGGACCTTTGCAGCATCGCGTTGAGGTTTCTGTCGTGTTCCTCTTTGGTTCGACCATAGACAAGGATGTCATCCACAATTGCCACGACTCCGTCGAGGCCTTCGTACACCTCGTCGATCTTTCGCTGAAACTCGTCTTGGGCTGAGATAATCCCAAAAGGCAGGCGACGGAACCTGTAGCGTCCAAACAGTGTGTTGAACGTTGTGAGCTTAGATGACTCTTCTGTGAGCTTGATAGCCCAGTAGCCTGATCTGGCGTCCATGACACTGAAGTAGCGTGCGCCCGCTAGCTTGTGTGTGATGCCATCTAGCGTCGGTAAGGGGTAATGGGGGCGTTTGATAGCCTTGTTCAAGTCTCTTGGATCGAGACATACTCTGAGCTTGCCTGTGCGTGGTTTCTCCACCACCACTAACGCGTTGACCCAATCCGTCGGTTCTGTAACCTTGGTGACGATGTCAGATTGCTCCATGCTCTCCAACTCTTTCTTCAGACGGGCGCGGAGAGCAAGTGGAATCTTTCTCGGTGGGTAGACCACAGGGGTTGCGTCTGGGTCAAGGTGAATGGTACATTCTCCTGGGAATAGTCCTATTCCTGTAAAAACATCAGCAAACTCCTCCATGACATTCTCTATCTCTACTGGTGCTGTCACTGATAAAACTAGCTTGATAAGGTCCATGTCTAAACATGCTTTAAGACCTAGCACTGCAGGTGCTCGAGTGTCAACAACGTAAAAGTCCAACATCATGCCCCTTTCCTTGTATTTGCATTTGAGAGTGCATGTGCCTTTTACTGGGAGCTGTTCACCACCATAACCAGTCAGTCTGCGCATGGTGGGCTGTAGCTCACACTCAGATGTCAAGCTTCTGTACTTACTCAGAGGAATAATGTTTACTTGTGCACCAGTGTCTAGTTTGAATTTTAGCTCTGTGCCTTGTATTCCTATCTCAATGTCAGCAAAGGCTTGCTCTGTCTCTGATATCTGACTTTTCTGTGTCACTGAATCAATAAACAGTTCATCAGCATTTGACTCTTTGATTGACATTTCATCTTCACTCACTGTATGTACTGTTTTTCCACGGTAAACTCTGCACACTTTTGCAAAGTGATTCCATTTTCCACATTTAGTACACTGTTTGCCTTTAGCTGGGCAATTCCCCTGTTCGCCATGCACTTTGTATCCACAATATCCACATGGTTTGGGGCGTTTGGAGTCTGTGTCGCTCTGTTTTGGAGTTCTGTCTGTCTCCGTTCTGAAACATGCTCTCTGGGCACTGGAGGTGTGCTCTGATGTCTGCCTGACTGCGTGCACTGCTTGTTCACGTGATGCGCTCGTGCTGCCGCCTGAAATGGTTTTCATCTGAATCTGTGCTAGCTCGTGAGATCTGGCTATGTCGATAGCTTTGTCCAGCGTTAACTCTGATCCAACATTCAAAAGTTTCTCTCTCACTCGCGGTGAGTGTATTCCAAATACAATACGGTCCCTGACCATCTCATCCTTGTTTGCATAATGACAGTCTTTCACAAGCAGACGCAGCTCAGTGACAAACTGTTCAAACGATTCGCTAGCGCCTTGTACTTTCTCATGGAATTTGTACCTAGCGAAAATTGTATTGGTCTTTGGCACAACATATGCTTCAAAACGATCATAGTATGTTTTCAGTACCTTTGATTCAGCCTCGGTAAGTGTCCATGTGATGTAAATGTCTCTCCCTTTTTCACCGATCCAGAGGAGAAGGTAGCTGCACTTTTCCTCTTCTCCTCTTTCCTTCAGAGGACCCGTGAACATCAGCTCCACATGCTGTTTGAACTGACGCCATGCATCGGGTAGATTTGTAGACCCCCAATCCATTCGAGGTGAAGGAACTCCAGCAAAATCCATCTTTTAGTCCTTTTACTCTGACACCATGTCTTGTTTTGTATGCTTTGTACAAAATAATAAAATGCAGGACGACAGGATATTTATAAACGTAGCTCTTTATTAACTAGCTATAACTTGCATGTCCATGTGTCTCTGGCCATGATCATCTTAGAATGACCTCACCACCTGGGTGGTCTTAACCAATCATAGCACAGTATGATATGACAGTATAATGCATCTAATTACAATTCAGTATGCTGACACATATGAATATTACAATCATCTTAATCCTGGACTTCAGAATCAGGAACTAAAATAAAAATGGTAACACTTTATAGGTAGAATTTATGAGTTTTCTTCAAAGGCTAAAGTTGGAATCCGTAGCGGTGAAACTGCCACGTCCGTTTGCGGTATTACAACAAAGATGTTACTTCAAACAACTAAACTTTCTTTGGTCGGACATCATTGCACATGCGATAGAACAGCAGGGTATGTACAACAGTTTAAAAAAAAGTTTTTACATAATGCTGGAGATTTTTCTTCTCCATTTAATAAACAAAATAACAAATATGCCTGGGGCAGCCAGTAGCACCGTTTCCCCTAATGCGGATCTCAGCTTTAAAACTTATTCGATGTAAAGTCACCTGTTTTGGGGACCTGCATGGTTCTGGTACCAGTTCAGACTGACATTTTCGCTAATAAATCGATATGTGGTTTGCACTGAGCGGTAGCCATGATTCTCACAGACAGCATGTGAGTAGAATGTCTCTTCTGCCTGTGTGAACAGTGTTGCCAACTCCTCAGTAAGGAAAGTTGCTAGATGTTGCTAAATGACATCATCACCTAATTTGCATAATTGGCAATGTGCATGTAATTGTGATGGAGGCTGTAGGAGAGAGGAATAACGTTGTGGGAGAGACAAAAAGTGAGTAAAAAACACCCTACATTTACATCCCGCCCTGAATGTAAGCCAGGGCGGGATCAGCCAGCGGCAGCTTCCCGAATGCGCGATTCATTTGCAGTCTGGACGCGGAGGGGTGAACATCTCCTGCTCTGACTGCAGCTGGGAGGGACTGCTGCGCGAGGACTGGGCCGCCTGTGAGTGCTTTGGGACGGGGTTAACAAAGCACCCGCTGCTCGTTGAGAAGAGTAAGAACGATACGTGCTTTCATGTCAGAGTCTCCAATAACACCAGAAAAAGTCGCTAGATTTGTCGCTAGTCGCTTTTTTGAAAATGTGTCGCTAGAGGGGTCTGAAAACTCGCTAAATATAGCAACAAAGTCAGTCAAAGTTGGCAACACTGTGTGTGAAGCGGGATGTGAAATCTGACACCACCTGAAGCTGGGATGTCACTCCTACCATTTAATTCGCTCTTCTGACTGTCCATCAACTTCTGGCTGAACCCTATATCATAGCCACTAACAATGCATGGAATCCTTACATCGTAACGCAGCAGGAGAGTGGTTTCATCACTGTAGCACATTGGACTTCTTTCTAGTAGACCACATAAAAGTTTTCAAAATGTATGCACAAAAAATATATATTTTGGCAATTCACAGCATTACCATCGAGCCTGTTTAAAAATAATGAGGTCCACAGTTCTGAAGCACCGTATGCTTTGATTACTGTTTAGCTTCTTTGTCGAATATTACTGCACAGCCAAAATATAAAAGAAACTGCTTGATTGACATAAAATTGGACCAACCCGCGGCACTATAGTTGCTACATTTGTTTTCCAAACTTTCGCTACCATAGCAACCGTCTGCAGTTAGTACGTTTACATTTCCACGCTTGCGAGACCTGTAACAGAATATTCTTTGTTGTTCCAGTGGTAGTTGTTTTTTTACTACGTTTTTTTCTGTGAAGTTGCGGTTACGTTTTTAATATGAGTGCTGGACCAAGCAGCAAGAAACCGAAAATCTACCACTTTCACTGTGAGTGGGAGGAAGATATTTTTTTCACCACAACAAATTCAAAATGTGTGTGTCTGATCTGCCATTCATAAGTAGATCTTGCTAAGAAGGGAAATGTCGAGAGGCATTTCAAATATGAAAGTGACTTTCCAGCTAAAAGTGAACTACGTAAGAGAAAAGTAGAAGAGTTGAAGTCTCAACTAGCTGCCCAACAATCAATCTTTACAAGGCCCAGCTCATTATCAAAGGCAGCTACGATTGCATCATTCCGGGTGAGTTGCATACTAGCAAAGCACAAGAAACCGTTCCAGGATGGAGAAATGGTAAAAGAGGCCTTTTTAGAGGCAGCAGAATCATTGTTTGATGATTTCAAAAATAAATCAGAAATAATTTCCGCTATTAAGGATGTTCAGCTATCCAGAAATAATGTTACACTGCGCTGTGACATGATGGATGAGGATTTGAGGGAGCATCTTAAAAAATACTTTGCGATCCTGGAACCTGTGGCAACATTTATGTGCTTTCCGTTTGGTGTGGAAGTTGATGTTGACGAAATTGGAACAAAAAATTGCATCATTGTTTCACATGGAGACATCAGCCGTCGAGAGTGAAATTTTTACTCTGCAAAGTGACCTCCAAATCAAATCGAGGGTATTGGGGGAACACTTTTGGAACCTTATCGTGAAGGAAAAATATCCAAACATGAGAAAAGTTGCCATGTACTTGACAGCATTTTTTGGATCTACCTACCTTTGCTAGTCAGCATTTTCTGTAACACTAAATATACCAATATGTATTTTACAGTTATAAGGAAGGTGAAATCTTATAGGTAGTCATTTTATAAATTGATTATACAATATTTAGAAAAAATACAGTTGAAGTCGGAAGTTTACAGGTTGGAGTCATTAAAACTCGATTTTCAACCACTCCACAAATTTCTTCTTAACAAACTATAGTTTTGGCAAGTCGGTTAGGACATCTACTTTGTGCATGACACAAGTAATATTTCCAACAATTGTTTACAGACAAATGAGGTACCACGTTCATCTGTACAAACAATAGTATGCAAGTATAAACCCCATGGGATACGCAGCCGTCATCCCGCTCAGGAAGGAGACGTGTTCTGTCTCCTAGAGATGAACGTACTTTGGTGCGAAAAGTGCAAATCAACCCCAGAACAACAGCAAAGGACCTTGTGAAGATGCTGGAGGAAACAGGTACAAAAGTATTTATATCCACAGTAAAACGAGTCCTATATCGACATAACCTGAAAGGCCGCTCAGCAAGGAAGAAGCCACTGCTCCAAAACTGCCATAAAAAAGCCAGACTACAAAAGATCGTACTTTTTGGTCTGATGAAACAAAAATAGAACTGTTTGGCCATAATGACCATCGTTATGTTTGGAGGAAAAGGGGGAATGCTTGCAAGCCGAAGAACACCATCCCAACCGTGAAGCATGGGGGTGGCAGCATCATGCTGTGGGGGTGCTTTGCTGCAGGAGGGACTGGTGCACTTCACAAAATAGATGGCATCATGAGGAAGGAAAATTATGTGGATATATTGAAGCAACATCTCAAGACATCAGTCAGGAAGTTAAAGCTTGGTCGCAAATGGTTCTTCCAAATAGACAATGCCCCAAGCATACTTCCAAAGTTGTGGCAAAATGGCTTAAGGACAACAAAGTCAAGGTATTAGAGTGGCCATCTCAAAGCCCTGACCTTATTCCTATAGAAAATGTGTGTGCAGAACTGAAAAAGCGTGTGCGAGCAAGGAGGCCTACAAACCTGACCAGTTACACCAGCTCTGTCAGGAGGAATGGGCCAAAATTCACCCAACTTATTGTGGAAAGCTTGTGGAAGGCTACCAGGACATTTGACCAAAGTTAAACAATTTAAAGGCAATGCTACCAAATACTAATTGAGTGTATGTACACTTCTGACCCACTGGGAATGTGATGAAAGAAATAAAAGCTGAAATAAATAATTCTCTCTACTATTATTCTGACATTTCACATTCTTAAAATAAAGTGGTGATCCTAATTGACCTAAAACAGGGAATTTTTACTAGGATTAAATGTCAGGAATTGTGAAAAACTGAGTTTAAATGTGTTTGGCTAAGGTGTATGTAAACTTCCGACTTCAACTGTAAGTAATTTAAAGCCTTATTCATACTGTTTTGTAAAATAGGAAATACATCATCAAATATTTCATATTTTTATCATATTTGTACTGTGTACTTGAGCTTGTGTCCTCAAAAGTGACTACATCTCTGCGATTTCTAACTATTTTTACCAGAAAAGTGAGATTTGAACCTTACTTGGAGTATGCAGCGTTACTGTTTATTGCCCTCTCATGATAATTACTTTTGGGGATTACTTCGATTGTATTTTCGATTACATTTAGTTACATTTAAGAGGTTAATAACGTTGTGGATAATTATAATAGGCTTTAATCCTGTGCTTTAATCAACTGGTGACTATATTGGAATTAGTCATAAACTAAAGCGAGGCTAGAGTGGGAAAAAACAGCTAAGGCGTGGGCAGAAAGAGAGCGCGCTTGTTTGAAATGGAAAAGCGTTGCGGTAGCTATTGATAAAGAACATCAAGACGAAGCAGCTGCTTTACAAGTGGGATGCACTGTTGACATCCCGAGGGGTTCGTGCTGATTGTACGGAGATTGTGACAGCCGGTTAAATGGCGTCCCTTGACAAGCCAAGAACAAGATGTATGTCAAGAGTAGTGCAGTATTATCATAAGGAGATGTATAATTGGAATACGGAGGAGGAATGGAGGGAAAAGGAGAGGCAGAGGAGGTCTAAGAGAGAGAGGGAGGAAGAGAGTGAGCTTGAGTCTGTAAAAAATGGCAGAAAAAAGGGAGATGGTTTGTTAAAGAAGAATGGTAGAAAGTGTAAGCAGAGTGAGCTGAAGACAGGAGGAGAAATGGAAGTGAATGAGGGCGAAGTATCAGAGGTGGTAGCTGTGGTGAAGTTCTCGGAGCCCGAGGCTTGCACCGAGGGTCAGGATAAAGATGAGTCTGTGACAGTAGGAGTGAAGTGTTTGGAAAAAGTGGACCCTTGCCTTTTGGCTGATCCATTTGTGGTTTCAGGGTGGGTGAAAACAGAGTTGGGTGCTGTGGAATTGGTGAGGGTAACCAGAAGTGGACTTTTGATAATTGTTTGTGTTTCTGCTGGTCAGAGGGAGCAGGCGCTCCGCGTTAAGCGAATGGGGGCAAGAGATGTGAATTGTTTTGCTCTCAAGAAAAGGGCGCCATTGAAAGGAGTGATTACTGGGGCAGCGGTAAATGTAAAAGTTGACCAACTGAAGGGGAAGATTCCCTGTGTTTGTGATACTCGTCATTTGGTGCGACGCAGACAGGGTGGCGTGAGTGGTGAAACAGAAAAGTCATTGTCTGTTCTTTTGAATTTTCATGTTGAGTCTTTGCCCGACAAAGTGATGTTAGCATATATAAGTCATCCTGTACGAGCTTTTGTGCCAAATACATTACGTTGTTACAGGTGTCAAGCTTATGAGCATGTGGCAGCAGTGTGTAGGAGGGAGGTTCCTAGGTGTGAGAAGTGTGCAGAAAGGGTATGAGACAAAGGAATGTGTAGCATTGGGGAAAGTAGTGGTATGTGTTAATTGTAAGGGTGCCCATGGGGTTGGGGACCAGAAATGTCCTGTGCGAGAGAGGCAGGTTGAGGTTGCCAAGGTTAGAGTAGTGCAGAAGTTGTCATATGCTGAGGCAGTGAAGAAAGTAGAGGAAGATGGGTTAAGGGGAGGGAACCTGAGAGGAGTGGTGTGAGTAGTAGATCAGTACCAGTACATATGGATAAACCAACAAATTATATATGTTTCAGTAAGATTGGATTTTTGGCATTTATGGCAATAGCTATCAACTGTACTGCAGGGATGGAACGTAAATTGCAGAAAATAGAGGTTGTGGTGGCAGCTGCAGAGAGGTATTTGGGTGTTCGAGACTTGACGTCAGAAGAGTTACAGGGTGTGTTAAGTGGTGGTGTCCCATTCTTTCAGGCTCTTGGCCTGAAGTAGGACTAAATAGATTTAAATAGTGGAGTATGATATTATATTTTTATTTTATTTTGTATTTTGTATTTTTTTGTGGTTGTAGTGTTAGGTGGTAGGGTATTAATAAATTTTTAAGCAAAGTATAAGGGACTTATACTCTAGTTTAGTAGGTGGCGGTAATGCAACATTTATTGGATGCCAATGGCCCTTAAACCTCATCAAAGAATAAGAAAAAACAGCTACCACTTTTTCATAGCAGGTAGGAAGCATTACAAGAGCATTACAAGAGAAGGGAACATTCACAATGTAGAAGGTAAGATTATGTATAAGATTGTGTTTGCTAGCTAGCTAATGTTAGCCTATTGACCATTTTTAAGTCAACAAACTGTATTACAGTAAAGTTAATCATTTTATCACTGTGATAAACACGGAGTTAGTGATGGGAAACCAAGGCTTTCTGAAGGCTTTGGCTCTTTCACCAAATTGTGCAGAAAAACTGTTAATTACTCAGTGCTGCATTATCTGTTCACAATGCACATTAGTGACATCTGCTGGTCAGCAATAAATAGCAGCATGTGATTATCAGAAAGTTTTTTTTTTTTATCCACAGTTTTCATCAAAACTCTGTGGCGCTGCTGTAAATTGTTGGCTTTAGTAGCCATAATCAGTTGGAATACCAGGTTTGCGTCAATCTTCCCTTTTTTACCTTCAAGTTGACCATTTTTCAAAAACTGAATATATGGCATTATTTTTATGCTTAAGACAGAATCTTATACTATAATAAATACAAAAAAGTATTTGAACAGTGCAGAAAATGTGGTTTCACAAATCTTTTTCAAAATAGCAGGATTTTACCTCATACCCTCACGTCCCTGAACATTCCTTCTCTACCTGCTAAGCTACCAGTCAAGTGAAATCTTTTTTATAACTATATTTGTAAGTACGGTGTTCAGTAGAGGTCATTAAATGTTAGAAAGCAGCTTGGAATCGAAGAAAGCACCGGAACCACAGCGAAATCAGTGGGATCTCGCATTTTGCAACACACGGTTTGGAAAAGCACGTGATCAAACGAAGCTTCAGACGTCATTGATTATGTATTTCTGATAAAGTGATACACGCATCGACACACTGCTTTGAAGTTAGCTGCTTAGCGATTTCGACGCATGCATCGGAGCTCCATTATCAAACGTAACATCGCTCCAAAGATTTGTATAACTAACATTGTTCTGTGATCACTCCATGGAGTCAGACGTTACATAAGACAGAGCAGCAGAGTGAAGATACTTTTCAATAAAGACGCCTTTAGTCGAGGCATCCAGACCTTATGAAAGTTGCCCAGTACACTCTTAATCTTGTAATAATTAAAATCTAGTGATACATAACTTCACATTGTGGGAGGATAACCAACCTTCCAATTAATGGCAATACATTTCTTAGCCACTATAAATGCTTGGTTACACCGTTTCTCCAGATAACAGTCTCCAGTATCAACATTTCCAAGCAAACAAAAACGGAGAAGGGAGAATCTGTAGACATGCTGAGATAAAAGGACATACTCTTTGCCAGAATTCAGCCAGCCTTCAGAAGACCATTATATAGGCAAATTTGTCCCCTTTTGTGTTTTACAGCTCCAGCAGAGGAATGGCATTTCTGAGTGCATGTAAATCAGTTTCACTGGCATATAGTATGTTCTATGGATGGATTTAAACTGCAGTAATTTATGTCTGAGATTATATGAACATGACTGAACATGACATTCAAACATATCTGTTTCCATTCATCATCATCAATAGCTTCTCAGATCAAATCAAATGTAATTGGTCACATATACATATTTAGCAGATGTTATTGTGGGTATAGCGAAATGCTTGTGTTCCTAGCTCCAACAGTGCAGTAGTATCTAACAATTCACAACAATACACAAATCTAAAAGTAAAAGAATGGAATTAAGAAACGGACGAGCAATGTTGGAGTGGCATTGACTACAATACAGTAGAATATAATACAGTATATACATATGAGATGAGTAAAGCAGTATGTAAACATTATTAAAGTGACTAGTGTTCCATTATTAAAGTGGCCAGTGATTCCCTGTCTCTAAGGTGCAGGGTTGAGTAAACGGGTTGTAGCCGGCTAGTGATGGCTATTTAACGGTCTGATGGCCTTGAGATAGAAGCTGTTTTTCAGTCTCTCGGTCCCAGCTTTGATGCATCTGTACTGACCTCTCCTTCTGGATGATAGCAGGGTGAACAGGCCGTGGCTCGGGAGGTTGATGTCCTGTGACATTGGATGCTGTAGGTGTCCTGGAGGGCAGGCAGTGTGCCCCCGGTGATGTGTCTGGAGAGCCCTGCGATTGCGGGTGGTGCAGTTGCTGTACCAGGCGGTGATATAGCCCAACAGGATGCTCTCAATTGTGCATCTGTAAAAGTTTGTGAGGGTCTTAGGGGCCAAGCCGAATTTCTTCATCCTCCTGAGCTTGAAGAGGCACTGTTGCGCCTTCTTCACCACACTGTCTGTGTGGGTGGACCATTTCTACCATGTCTTCCTCACAAAGAGTGCAACAGGTACACACTGAACTATGCTCAACTCTCTCATGCTGGTCCAGCCAGCTTTCCAGAAGCTTTGCTTTTACACAGCCTGTCAGCCCACACTGTGGTGTCCGTGGTCCTAAATCCAGCAGGCTAAACACTCCAAACAGCCTACCTGACCGCTCGGAGGCGTCCCATGGTCCTAAAGCACACCGGTGCCGCTTTTTGTATCACATTCCAATGATAAAACTGGGGGGGGGGACAAAAATGCCATGTCCCCCCATCCCCAGTGAAAGTTGTGCCCCTGCGCATGCCTCAGGTGATGAACAAACAAATCGTGAGAGCCACAGAGACCCACTTTTTGAAGTCGGTTTAATAATACTTGGATATTGTCTAAAATGTACAGGTAGAGTAAGTTTATATGACGTTTATTCAACATTCTGACTTGTAAAAGGACTGTGTGACACCCTGGCCGAGAGGGGCTGTGACTAAACTCAGTTCAGTACCATAGATCTGACTACACCACCCTAGATTTAGACCAAAAGCATAGGGAGTTATGCATAACACTTCTACCATTGGCTACACAACTTCTTTACGTTTGGGGTTGAGTAGAAGAACATTAAATGAGGATCAGAGGCATGTCGCAATTTGTTTTATCGCCCAAGTTCAGTTTCCATACCCACTTTAGCATTAACTTAGCACAAATGGAGGGAGGATAACACAAATACAAACAATTAAATCAAACAAAAACAGCATTAACATTATCTTTAACTTAAATCATTACTTCAGCAAAGTAATACTTCTATTAGCAAAAACAAAGGCTTCCAAAGGCGCTCTGCCACAACCTCAACCAACATCGCTTCCCTCGCACCTGCACCTGGGCAGCCACACCTCAAACAAAGCAAACAAGGCTTATAAACAGAGCCAATCACAATGCTCCATGAATCAATCAATTAGGAACACTCAATTAGGGAAAAAACGTGCACAGTAATTAATGGCATTCCTCACACCTGTGATATTTGGAATGTTTGGCACTATAGTCCCACAGTGGAGGTGTCATAATACCCATAAACCCTATCCGTCAAACAGGGAAATGGTTCCAATCGTTTTTCCACCATTCATTTTTTCCATAGGGAATTTTAGAAACACTTAAAATAAGGGCGGTGTTTCGTGTAGGCTTACCCTAGCACTGACGTTTTGATAACCATGTAAATCTCTCGGACAAGGGGACTTTTATCAATATATTCGGGCTCGTTCGAGCGGATCACTTTTGTCAAGCCTTTGAAAGTGTGTTGCATTATGGGGATGAAAATTGTCCGACTTGCGCCTACATGTCAACTGCATCGCCTGTATTTTGGTAGGCTTTATTGTCAACCAATCATTAGGGAGTTTTTGTTTGACACGCTAACGTGACCATAGACATGACTGAAACAGGAACCAACTTTGCTGCAATTCATGTATACAGTGCATATGTACGAATTAATATGATATTTGAGGCTCTCTCTCTCACCAATTGATTGTACAATGAACAACACATACAGTGCATTCGGAAAGTATTCAGACCTTGACTCTTTCCACATTTTGTTACTTTACAGTCTTATTCTAAAATGGATTCAATTGTTTTTCCCCCTCATCAATCTACACACAATCTACACAGTTTTTAAAGAAATGTATGCAAATGTTCAAAATAAAAAATTGAAATATTACATTTACATAAGTATTCAGACCCTTTACTCAGTACTTTGTTGAAGCACCTTTGGCAGTGATTACAGCCTCGAGTCCTCTTGGGTATGATGCTACAAGCTTGGCACACCTGTATTTGGGGTGTTCTTCCCATTCTTCTCTGCAGATCATCTCAAGCTCTGTCAGGTTGGATGGGGAGCGTCGCTGCACAGCTATTTTCAGGTCTCTCCAGAGATGTTCAATCGGGTTCAAGTCCGGGCTCTGGCTGGGCCACTCAAGGACATTCAGAGACTTGTCCCGAAGCCACTCCTGCATTGTCTTGGCTGTGTGCTTAGGGTTGTTGTCCTGTTGGAAGGTGAACCTTCACCCCAGTCTGAGGTCCTGAGCGCTCTGGAGCAGGTTTTCATTAAGGATCTCTCTGTACTTTCTCCGTTCATCTTTCCCTCGATCCTGACTAGTCTCCCAGTCCCTGCCGCTGAACAACATCCCCACATCATGATGCTGCCACCACCATGTTTCACCATAGGGATTGTGCCAGGTTTCCTCCAGACGTGACGCTTGGCATTCAGGCCAAATAGTTAAATCTTGGTTTCATCAGACCAGAGAATCTTGTTTCTCATGGACTGAGAGTCCTTTAGGTGCCTTTTGGCAAACTCAAACCGTGCTGTCATGTGCCTTTTACTGAGGATTAGCTTCCGTCTGGCCACTCTACCGTAAAGGCCTGATTAGTGGATTGCTGCAGAGACGGTTGTCCTTCTGGAAGGTTCTCCCATCTCCACAGAGGAACACTGGAGCTCTGTCAGAGTGACCATCGGATTCTTGGTCACCTCCCTGACCAAGGCCCTTCTCCCCCGATTGCTCAGTTTGGCCGGGCGGCCAGCTCTAGCAAGAGTCTTGGTGGTTCCAAACTTCTTCCATTTAAGAATGATGGAGGCCACTGTGTTCTTGGGGACCTTCAATGCTGCAGACATTTTTTGGTACCCTTCTGTGCCTCGACACAATCCTGTCTCGGAGCTCTACGGACAATTCCTTCGACCTCATGGCTTGGTTTTTGCTCTGACATGCACTGTCAACTATGGGACCTTGTATAGACAATTGTGTGCCTTTCCAAATCTTGTCCAATAAATTGAATTTACCACAGGTGGACTCCAATTAAGTTGTTGAAACATCTCAAAGATGATCAATGGAAACAGGATGCACCTGAGCTCAATTTCGAGTCTCATAGCAAAGGGTATGAATACTTATGTAAATAAGGTATTCCTGTTTTCGCGTTGTCATTATGGGGTATTGTGTGTAGATTGATGAGGAAAAACATTAATTTAATCAATTTTAGAATAAGGCTGTAACGTAACAAAATATGGAGAAAGTCAAGGGGTCTGAATATTTTACGAATGCACTGTATATTTTCAGTTTGAATGTGTGATATGGGGGTTGGAGACTTGTTTATTTCGACATTATAAAGAACAATGGCAACACATCCATGTTGCACTGAGCCTTGCTGTTGGAAAACCACATCAGTATCCGACTTTCGGCTGTTTCAGATGCACCTCCCCCGACTTCACTCCTCGACTTTCGTCTACAGTCGGTTGCTTTCGCCTTACCATTCAAACGAGGCATCTCACTGGAGTCACTAGATGGCCATGGCAGAAAGGACAAGAGTGGCAAAACTGTCAGAACTAATCTAGACATAGGCCTGCATTAGCTTTTGTTATTATTTAGTTTGGAAATAAGGGCTAGTGTAAATGTTAGGGTTAATGATGGAAAAAATAAACATAATTTTGGGGTATTCTCTCTAAAGCCCTTTGCTCCATTAGGAGCTGAACAGAATATGTCAAGTCCATCCTCTATTTGTTCAGTTTTGATGGTGACTGGGTTTGAGTGGGTATAGTACTTCAGATGACCACAAGGTGGCAACGTTGCAGCACTCAACAAACAGCTCAGCAAGCAGTAGTAGGCTATGTTGGCCAGTTTAGTGAATAGGTTGGCACTTTATAGAGATGTAGAATCAGTAGTGGAAACGTAATATAAATCATTTATATTTAGTCTCCTATTAGTGTGTCAGCTTAGCATGAGGCTGTCATTGATACACAGAAACACATCTGTCATGTATCTTTATTTAGAATATATGTTTTTTTGGTTTGTTTTTCACCTTTATTTAACCAGGTAAGCCAGTTGAGAACAAGTTCTCATTTACAACTGCGACCTGGCCAAGATAAAGCAAAGCAGTGCGGTAAAAACAACAACACAGAGTTACATATGGAATAAACAAAACGTACAGTCAATAACACAATAGAAAATCTATATACAGTGTGTGCAAATGTAGTAAGTTATGGAGGCAAGGCAATAAATAGGCCATAGTGCAAAATAATTACAATTATAATTTAGTATTAACACTGGAGTTATAGATGTGCAGAAGATGATGTGCAGATAGAGATACTGGGGTGCAAATGAGCAAAATAAATAACAATGTAAATAACAATATGGGGATGAGGTAGTTGGGTGGGCTAATTACAGATGGGCTGTGTACAGGTGCAGTGATCGGTAAGCTGCTCTGACAACTGATGCTTAAAGATAGTGAGGGAGATAAGTGTCTCCAGCTTCAGAGATTTTTGCAGTTCGTTCCAGTCATTTGCAGCAGAGAACTGGAAGGAATGGCGGCCAAAGGAGGTGTTGGCTTTGGGGATGACCAGTGAGAGATACCTGCTGGAACGTATACTACGGGTGGGTGTTGCTATGGTGAACAATGAGCTAAGATAAGGCAGGGATTTGCCTAGAAGTGATTTATAGATGACCTGGAGGCAGTGGGTTTGGCGACGAATATGTAGTGAGGGCCAGCCAACGAGAGCGTACTGGTCACAATGGTGGGTAGTATATGGGGCTTTGGTGACAAAACGGATGGCACTGTGATAGACTACATCCAATTTGCTGAGTAGAGTGTTGGAAGCTATTTTGTAAATGACATCGCCGAAGTCAAGGATCGGTAGGATAGTCAGTTTTACGAGGGCATGTTTAGCAGCATGAGTGAAGGAGGCTTTGTTGCTAAATAGGAAGCCCATTCTAGATTTAACTTTGGATTGGAGATGCTTAATGTGAGTCTGGAAGGAGAGTTTACGGTCTAACCAGACACCTAGGTATTTGTAGTTGTCCACATATTCTAAGTCAGACCAGCCGAGAGTAGTGATTCTAGTCGGGCAGGCGGGTGCAAGCAGCGTTCGATTGAAGAGCATGCATTTAGTTTTACTAGTGTTTAAGAGCAGTTGGAGGCCACGGAAGGAGTGTTGTATGGCATTGAAGCTCGTTTGGAGGTTTGTTAACACAGTGTCCAATGAAGGGCCAGATGTATACAAAATGGTGTCGTCTGCATAGAGGTGGATCTGAGAGTCACCAGCAGCAAGAGTGACATCATTGATATACACAGAGAATAGAGTCGGCCCGAGAATTGAACCCTGTGGCACCCCCATAGAGACTGCCAGAGGTCCGGACAACAGGCCCTCCGATTTGACACATTGAACTCTATCTGAGAAGTAGTTGGTGAACCAGGCGAGGCAGTCATTTGAAAAACCAAGGCTATTTAGTCTGCCAATAAGAATGCGATGATTGACAGAGTCAAAAGCCTTGGCCAGGTCAATGAAGACGGCTGCACAGTACTGTATTTTATCGATCGCGGTTATTATATCGTTTAGGACCTTGAGCGTGGCTGAGGTACACCCATGACCAGCTCGGAAACCAGAATGAATAGCGGAGAAGGTACGGTGGGATTCGAAATGGTCGGTGATCTGTTTGTTAACTTGGCTTTCAAATACTTTCGAAAGGCAGGGCATGATGGATATACAGTGAGGGAAAAAGTATTTGATCCCCTGCTGATTTTGTACGTTTGCCCACTGACAAAGACATGATCAGTCTATAATTTTAATGGTAGGTTTATTTGAACAGTGAGAGACAGAATAACAACAAAAAAATCCAGAAAAACGCATGTAAAAAATGTTATAAATTGATTTGCATTTTAATGAGGGAAATAAGTATTTGACCCCCTCTCAATCAGAAAGATTTCTGGCTCCCAGGTGTCTTTTATACAGGTAACGAGCTGAGATTAGGAGCACACTCTTAAAGGGAGTGCTCCTAATCTCAGTTTGTTACCTGTATAAAAGACACCTGTCCATAAAAGCAATCAATCAATCAGATTCCAAACTCTCCAAGACCAAAGAGCTCTCCAAGGATGTCAGGGACAAGATTGTAGACCTACACAAGGCTGGAATGGGCTACAAGACCATCGCCAAGCAGCTTGGTGAGAAGGTGACAACAGTTGGTGCGATTATTCTCAAATGGAAGAAACACAAAAGACCTGTCAATCTCCCTCAGCCTGGGGCTCCATGCAAGATCTCACCTCGTGGAGTTGCAATGATCATGAGAACGGTGAGGAATCAGCCCAGAACTACACGGGAGGATCTTGTCAATGATCTCAAGGCAGCTGGGACCATAGTCACCAAGAAAACAATTGGTAACACACTACGCCGTGAAGGGCTGAAATCCTGCAGCGCCCGCAAGGTCCCCCTGCTCAAGAAAGCACATATACAGGCGCATCTGAAGTTTGCCAATTAACATCTGAATGATTCAGAGGAGAACTGGATGAAAGTATTGTGGTCAGATGAGACCAAAATCGAGCTCTTTGGCATCAACTCAACTTGCCGTGTTTGGAGGAGGAGGAATGTTGCCTATGACCACAAGAACACCATCCCCACCGTCAAACATGGAGGTGGAAACATTATGCTTTGGGGGTGTTTTTTTGCTAAGGGGACAGGACAACTTCACCGCATCAAAGGGACGATGGACGGGGCCATGTACCGTCAAATCTTGGGTGAGAACCTCCTTCCCTCAGCCTGGGCATTGAAAATGGGTCGTGGATGGGTATTTCTGCATGACAATGACCCAAAACACACGGCCAAGGCAACAAAGGAGTGGCTCAAGAAGAAGGACATTAAGGTCCTGGAGTGGCCTAGCCAGTCTCCAGATCTTAATCCCATAGAAAATCTGTGGAGGGAGCTGAAGGTTCGAGTTGCCAAACGTCAGACTTGGAGAAGATCTGCAAAGAGGAGTGGAACAAAATCCCTCCTGAGATGTGTGCAAACCTGGTGGCCAACTACAATAAACATCTGACCTCTGTGATTGCCAACAAGGGTTTTGCCACCAAGTACTAAGTCATGTTTTGCAAAGGGGTCAAATACTTATTTCCCTCATTAAAATGCAAATCAATTTATAACATTTTTGACATTTGTTTTTCTGGATTTTTTGTTGTTGTTATTCTGTCTCTCACTGTTCAAATAAACCTACCATTAAAATTATAGACTGATCATGTCTTTGTCAGTGGGCAAACGTACAAAATCAGCAGGGGATCAAATACTTTTTTCCCTCACTGTAGCAGAATACTGTTTATTAATGTGGCCATATCTGTGCGTGACATTGTGTCAGAATGTGACTTGTTTTGTGTATGTGAAATTCTCAATGAGTAAGGCCTGTGCGTGACCTATAGTGTTAGTGAAGTTGATGTGGCCCTAAGGGAACTCTAGTGTGCTGTCCTACACTGTCCCTGTCGGCCCTGCTAGGGTTTCGCAGGCCGTACCTCCTCCTCAGCTGATGTCATACACCGTGTGAGTGACAGCTAGCCTCCCTCAGCGCAACTTATTGATCAGGCAGCTGATAGCAGATGCCACCTCCCAGAGTGTGTGTGTGTGAGTGTGTGTGAGAGAGAGAGCCAAACAGAGACAGAAAAAGAGAATGTGTGTGTGTGTGTAGTACCACAGAGGGTGCTATCTGTTTATGATCCCCAGGGAGAGGACCACAGAGGGTGCTATCTGTTTATGATCCCCAGGGAGAGGACCACAGAGGGTGCTATCTGTTTATGATCCCCAGGGAGAGGACCACAGAGGGTGCTATCTGTTTATGATCCCCAGGGAGAGGACCGCAGAGGCAGGGGAGACCAGCTGGTCGATAAGGGGGACTACAGGACAGGGGGAGTTAGGATACAGGAGGAGTCAGACCCTTCTGGTAGAGTGACTGAGGGCCAGACCACAGGTTCACTATTATCTTATTCTGAATTTCTATCACCAAAGTAAGCTTCTGATGCTGTGGATAGAGAATGGCAGAGAACACGTGTACACGCATGTGCACACAAAGCTGAGTACTCTGCACCTGTTCTCACTCAAGCATCACTCCTGCCTCTCTCTGACATGTGCAAGTTCCAGTAGCTCAGTCAGTGTGCAATTTCCAGTAGCTCAGTCAGTGTGTTGTGTTGTCAGCATCAACATCAATTCAGCAGACCTTTGCAGTGTGTTGGTTTAAAGGACCAATCTGCAGTTGCTACATCCATTTTTGGACTTATAAATTAATGATCTGTAGCCATTGATTCTTGAAGGATAGAACTTATACAGTGCAGACCCCTTGACTTTTTCCACATTTTGTTATGTTACAGCCTTATTCTAAAATTAATTAAATAAAGAAATGGCCTCATCAATCTACACACAATACCCCATAATTACATTTTTACACTTTATAATTTAGCAGACGCTCTTATCCAGAGCGACTTACAGGAGCAATTAGGGTTAAGTGCCTTGCTCAAGGGCACATTGACAGATTTTTCACCTTGTCGGCTCGGGGATTAGAACCAGCGACCTTTCGGTTACTGGCACAACGCTCTTAACCACTAAGCTACCTGTTTTTTTGTAGAGCTGGCAACCCGGCCAAACTGAGCAATCGGGGGAGAAGGGCCTTAGTCAGGGAGGTGACCGAGAACCCGATGGTCACTGACAAAGCTCAAGAGATCCTCAGTGGAAATGGGAGAACCTTCCAGAAGGACAACCATCTCTGCAGCACTCCACCAATCAGGCCTTTATGGTAGAGTGGCCAGACGGAAGCCACTCCTCAGTAAAAGGCACATGACAGCCCGCTTGGAGTTTGCCAAAAGGCACCTAAAGGACTCTCAGACCATGAGAAACAAGATTCTCTGGTATGATGAAACCAAGATTGAACTCTTTGGCCTGAATGCCAAGCATCATGTCTGGAGGAAACCTGGCACCATCCCTACGGTGAAGCATGGTGGTGTCAGTATCATGCTGTGGGGATGTTGTTCAGCGGCAGGGACTAGGAGACTAGTCAGGATCGAGGGAAAGATGAACGGAGCAAAGTACAGAGAGATCCTTGATGAAAATCTGCTCCAGAGCGCTCAGGACTCAGAGTGGGGTGACGGTTTACCTTCCAACAGGACAACGACCCTAAGCACACAGCCAAGACAACGCAGGAGTTGCTTCTGGACAAGTCTCTGAATGTCCTTGAGTGGCCCAGCCAGAGCCTGGACTTGAACCCGATCGAACATCTCTAGAGAGACCTGAAAATAGCTGTGCAGCGACACTTCCCATCCAACCTGACAGAGCTTGAGAGGATCTGCAGAGAAGAATGGGGAAAAACTCCCCAAATACAGGTGTGCCAAGCTTGTAGCGTCTTACCCAAGAAGACTTGAGGCTGTAATTGCTGCCAAAGGTGCTTCAACAAAGTGCTGAGTAAAGGGTCTGAATACTTATGTAAATGTAATATTTCCATTTTATATTTGATTATTATTTGCTCAAATGTATAAAAACCTGTTTTGCTTTGTCATTATAGGGTATTGTGTGTCGATTGATGAGGAAAAAAAAGAATTTAATCCATTGTAGAATAAGGCTGTAACGTACAAAATGTGAAAAAAGTCAAGTGGTCAGAATACTTTCCGAATGCACTGTAAATGCCTCATGCTTAGCTCAACTGTCGTACCCCATAAGAACCCAGAATATAAGCTTGTTTTATTCCAATGTTTTTAAACAATGTACACTGTATAGCCTCAAAACATGGTTAAAACAATACTTTTGATATCATGGATGGTCGGTCCTTGCATCCATAGGGCTGTCTATGAATTTGACAGTCACTACATTTCTCCAGCCCCATCCATCAGCTTGAATTTGACAGTGGTTACATTTCTACAGTGCAATCCCTCAGCTTTTTACCAAAACAATGGCGCTTTGTTATCGTTTTCAGTGCTGATTGCCGCTTTAAAGGGACATTTCTAAAAATGTAAACTTCCTCATCACCAGCACCACCACAACATCAACATATGTGAAAATGGCATGTTACTAATTGGCTGATGATGTCATTAGAAACACTTATCTTCCTCTTTCTTTTTTTTACTACAAAACATAGAAACGCACCATTTTCACATATGTTGATGTTGGGGTGGTGCTGGAGGTGATGAATATGAAGTTGAACATTTTAGAAATGTTCCTTTAAGGAAGGTTCTGAAGCCTACTCACTCTTACACAGACACAGATGAATTGCTAGCTTCTTGATAACAAACATAGTTTTGATTAAGTTACTATTACTATACGAGTTACTATTGTAGTGATTTGTAAATAAAATGTGCATTACTATCATCACCATTGTTATCATTCCTAATGCCCATGCTAATGTTATGTAGCTTAGCAGCAGCCACAGTTACACTCAACCTTTATGGATGTTCTCTGTGGAAGTTGAAAATGAAAAACAAGTTGGTTTCTGCCCCTGTGAGTCTGGTTCTGCTGGGAATAGACACTCAGACAGACAGATATGGTTCTCTTTGATGGATGGATAACTCAGTCATGTCCAGTGTCATCAAAATGCCTTAATCATTACATCAGAGCTGCAAAACTTTTGATGACTTACGTTTTTGGAGACATCCGTCTCACAACCCAGAGGAGCTCTCTAACCCTCTAATTGTGAAGAGATACAGTACAGGCCACAAACAGAAATATGGTTCAAGTGCATACATAATCATACATTTAACACCCCTCAAAGGGCTGTGTGTTCAATATTGGCTTATGGCAGTGTTAGTGATAGTAGATTAAACAGTACAGAACATGGACTAACACTTGAAATCCTCTTATTGAGTTGTTTTCCTGTAATTGCAGTCTTTGTCCTCCTGACTCTGTTTTGATGAGGACCTTCTCACTACCCCATCACACCACAAGACATGAAGAAGAAGAAGAAGTGTGTTTTTTCAGTGGAGGAGTAGCTGAGAGAGAAATCAGAAAACCTTGGAGACAGAGGAGATGGAGAAGCGTGTGATAAAGAGGTGTCTGAAATATAATATCAGAAGGATTTATTTATTTTCCGACAAGGGAGAGGGGGGAGGAATTGTTGGGGGTGTTTAAGCATTGAGGTACTGAGGGAGTTCAAGGCCAATGAATTTAGAAAGCACATGATCAATCCTCAAAACGAGGGGAATAGTTGATTTCTCTCTTTTTATTTGATTTGATTTTCTCCTTATTTTTCAACAGATGTAGAAATGATTGAATCCCCAGCTGGCCTCATTATCTGGATCCTCCTGAGGCGGAGGGGGGGGGGGGGGGGGGGGGGGGGGGGGCTGGAGGTCTTAAATTAACGATTCAAACATGATTTGTATTAAAGCCAACAATCTCCCTTGCTAGAGCATCAAATTACTGAAAACCTTGGGTATAAAAAAGTATAATATAATTGTTTCTGACGCTGTAAATCACAGCAAAAATCATACATACACCAAGAAAGATGCAAGTAAAAATCACATAACAGTTTAGCATTATGATCACTGTATTTTTCTAAGAGAGAAGGATTCAGTTGTGATTTTGAATGTTTTGACACTGCACAGAAAGCACAAAGCATTCTGCTCCTTTTCTGGTGTCTTAACTCTCCCAACAAACATGATTCCCAGTGTTATCACAACCCTGATCGCTGTCATCACTAATTTACATAAACAATAAAAAAGGGGTTGCAGTTCATTTGAATGGCAATACATTATTTTAAAACATGTCTCTGTTGTACACCACTATCATTAGTGTAGGTGCTGCCCTTTGGAGATATGTATTCAGTCAATTATTAGTGAATATGTTGTGCTCTGTAGTAGTCCTACATTGTAACTAATGCACACAGCGTCTTTGATGACTGAGTCTATTCCTAGGGGAGGCCGTACAGTGGTGAGTGTGTGTATGTGAATAATGAGGGCTTTGTTTAGCCTGTTTGTTAATGGTTATGGTTTAACCTTACAAATCCATCTTCAGTAGCAGCACATATATCCCTGTGCCTTTTCCTCTCCTCTGTCTGATATATTCCCTCTCTCCTCTCATCCCTGAGAGAGAGAGGGGGATTGACACAGCTCTCAAACAGCCGAATGAAAACACTAAACTGACATGACACGAGGCTTCCGCTGCCATCCGCGCCTCGCCACTCCTCTTTGATCCAAACACCACTTCTCTGGCAGAAAGACACAGAAGAGGGAGAGGGACAGATCGAGACGTAGGGGGGAAGAGATGGGAGAAAAGGGCCTGTGTCTTGTTCCAGCACCTATAGTAGAGGTGAAAGAAGCCCCTGGCTTAAAACATGGGGAGGAGGAGGAAAGGAGGATTACTGTAATATCCTGAGAGTGGTGGGCGTTTAACTTGGAGGGGAGACGACCCGTGACCCTTGCTGAGCCCAGGTGAGTGCGTTCCTCTCCTCAGGATCTCCCTCCCTTCCTGTCTGTCTGTCTGTGCTAAACTGCACTCAGCATACTATACTCAGGCTAAATCTTTGATTCTCTACCCCAACTCTCTTACCCAAAACCCTCAACCCCTCCGTACACCCCTAAACTCCCTCTTTCCATCTTTCTCCTATCCACTCCTCTCAACCCCTCTTTCCCTCTCACCACCCTCTTTCCCTCTCACCACCCCTCCACATCCTGACCCTGAAGCTAGGCAAACTGAGGGAGAGAGAAGGAAGGATAAAGAGGTGAAGAACTGCCTCACATCCCTCTCCTTCCTCCTCCTCCCCCCCTCGCCCTCTCTCTCCCTTCTCTCTCTCTCTCCCACCTCACGTCTCAACCTCTCCTGTTTGTTTCTGCGAATAAAGAACTTTGAAGAGGAGAAAAGGAGCGTATCGATTGGCCCTCTGAAAGATGCAGGCCTAGCCCAGCCAGCTCAGCCGCATTGTGAGTGCGGCCCCTCAACGATCAATACCCCTGCTCCGAGCTCGCCGGGAGGAAGAGAGGAGGGGAGGAGAGGTTCATGAACCTGGGGTTTACAGAGACCTCCAGAGGAACGCTGAGATGATGAGAGACAAGGCAGAGGGTAAATGGATTGATTGACAGGGAGAGAGAAAAACAGACTGGGTGGAGGGATGGATGAGGGAGGGAGGGAGAGAGAGCAAAACAGAAAGAAAGAGATGGAAAATGGAAAGAACAATTTTAACAGAGAGAAAAAGAAACAGACAGATACAGTCGTGAATATTAATCCAATGTATCTGGACTAGTGGCATTTGCCTTTTCTGCAGGACAGACAGCATGTCATTCTCCCATCAGAGTAAGTGTCTAAGTGGACGAGACACAGCAGGGTGTGAGGTATCACCATGAAAGGAGAACCCCCTAAAGGAGCAGATTGAGGAACAGGAATGACCCCCAGGTTGGAGGATTATGACTTTATCCCCAGCTAATGAGAGAGGATCAGCAGTGAATCCCTCTCCAAATCAATAAACAGACAGATAATAAGGCCCAGGCCTTTACAGGCTTAGCACAGCATCACAGCAGAGAGAGGGAGGCCAGGCTTTCATGAAGACAGGCCCAAGCTGGTGGACATTATCTGGGATAAGAGGAAGAGAGGGTCCCCTGGGAGCGTGGGGCTCTGGAGTGCCTCAGTCCTCTTTTATGCCACATGCACGCAAGCACACACATACTCACGCACAAGCACACACGCACACACACACACAGACCTTGTTTAATATCTCCAAAGTCTTCTATATGATGATTCCTATATTCAGTGTATGGGCGTAACAGAGCCGTCTGGTATCAAATCACAGCAGGTATTCAGATTGGATGTGTGCATATGGTAAGTACTGATGGCTCAGTGTGTGTGAGAGCGCCAACATTCCCTGACTGTCCCTGTCTTTGTTGTCTGTGTGAATAGATGTGTCAATCCCTGTCCCTCTCAGGGGCCCTGCTCCTTGATAAAGCCTTAATCCAGGCAGCCAGCCACACGGCCAGCCCTGAGACTCGGCAAACAGCATCTCCTCTCCTCATCCCCAACCTGGAGAGGGTGAGAGAGAATAGAGATAGAGGGCCCCACAGGCAGACAGGCAGCGCAGGGTTCAATTCTTTCAGATCATGTACACATAATAGGCCTTGTTAATATTCATGGTTTTTCAGGTACAGCGAAGGTTAAATTTTTACTTACTTTTCAAATCTCATTATTAATACATGACGCCAATAAGAATATTCAAAGCTGCTGGGTGACCAAAGGTTGATGAGATCCCTACCTTTCCACTGACATTTAAACACATTACCATTTCAGCCCCTTCCTCTCAATCGCAGCCACAGAATAAATTGCTGGCTAATCACAGCTCACCCAAGGCTTTACTGACGGTCCGAGTGTTCAGAGTGGAATGATATTCCAGACAAAGGGGCCATTAGGACTCTCATTATGTGGAGTCTTTCTACAGAGAGAAAGAGAGGAGGAAGAGGACGTTGTGAGGAGAGTTAGAAATGTGAAATCCACCCAACGATGCCCTCTAAATCTGTCCTCAAAGAGCTCAGGATGTTTCAGTTAATCTCAATCTGATCAACATCTATCGGTCTATCCCATTTTGTTCTATTGACAACTTAATCTGTTTTGTGTGTTTATTAAACTATGGGAGAACCAGTATGTGCTAAGCTCTCTTTTGTTCTATTTTACGATCTATGATTGGCGTTCCCTCCTTTAACTGTCACAGCAATGCATATCAGTGAAACTGCTACGAAACATCTAGTATCTACAGTATATATTTAGCAGGCCTCTTTCAGCTCCTATGCGCCTTGTATTTTATCAGAATGTATATGATATCAATGCATACTTTTTTGTCCTTATTTCAAAGAATTCAACATCAGTCCAGTCCAGTAACTGTATTTCCTCTTCCTAGCAGTATCTAGGTGTGAGCACCTGCAGAGCTCCTCAAGTCTGTGTGTGTCTGTGTGTGTGTCTGGTCACTCCCAGGTGGTTGTGAGAGACGCTCCAGTGGTTTAGGTGAACAAACAGAGACAAAGCTCTCCCCATCAGCCTCTATCAGGATCACAGGCAGCTGACAACGAGCTGTCTGTAGCCCTCAGGCACTCAGCAGCACGACAGGGAGGAGAGGAGAGAGGGAAGAGCGAGGCAGGTGACATACCAGGAGACATACAATGAGGAATAAAGACACACAAACACGCATGCATGTACAGCTGTGTATGTACACACAGACATGCATGTACAGCTGTGTATGTACACACAGATATGCATTCACACAAGTTTCAAGTTTTTATTACTCGTATGCAGTGGTGGAAAAAGTACCCAATTGTCATACTTGAGTAAAAGTAGAAATACCTTAATAGTAAATGACTCAAGTAAAAGTGAAAGTCACCCAGTAAAATACTACTTAAGTAAAAGTCTAAACGTTATGGTTTTAAATATACTTAAGTATCAAAATTAAATGTAAACATATAAATAATTTCAAATTCCTTATACTAAGCAAACCAGACGGCACAATTGTCTTGTTTTTTTCATTTGCAGCTAACCGGGGGCACACTCCAACACTCAGACATAATTTACAATTAAGCATTTGTGTTTATTGAGTCCGCCAGATCAGAAGCAGTAGAGATGACCAGGGATGATCTCTTGATAAGTGTGTGAATTGGACCCCTTTGCTGTCCTGCTAAGCATTCGAAATGTAACAAGTACTTTTGGGTGTCAGGGAAAATTTATGAAGTAAAAAGTACATTATTTTCTTTAGGAATGTAGTGAAGTAAAAGTAAAAGTCAACAATTTAAATAGTAAAGTAAAGTACAGATACCGCAAAAAACTACTTAAATATTACTTTAAATTATTTTTACTTAGTTACTTTACACCACTGGTCGTGTGTATGGGATACGCATGGTATACAGTGGGGAAAAAAGTATTTAGTCAGCCACCAATTGTGCAAGTTCTCCCACTTAAAAAGATGAGAGAGGCCTGTAATTTTCATCATAGGTACACGTCAACTATGACAGACAAAATGAGAAAAAAAAATCCAGAAAATCACATTGTAGGATTTTTAATGAATTTATTTGCAAAATATGGTGGAAAATAAGTATTTGGTCAATAACAAAAGTTTCTCAATACTTTGTTATATACCCTTTGTTGGCAATGACACAGGTCAAACGTTTTCTGTAAGTCTTCACAAGGTTTTCACACATTGTTGCTGGTATTTTGGCCCATTCCTCCATGCAGATCTCCTCTAGAGCAGTGATGTTTTGGGGCTGTCGCTGGGCAACACAGTTTTTCAACTCCCTCCAAAGATTTTCTATGGGGTTGAGATCTGGAGACTGGCTAGGCCACTCCAGGACCTTGAAATGCTTCTTACGAAGCCACTCCTTCGTTGCCCGGGCGGTGTGTTTGGGATCATTGTCATGCTGAAAGACCCAGCCACATTTCATCTTCAATGCCCTTGCTGATGGAAGGAGGTTTTCACTCAAAATCTCATGATACATGACCCCATTCATTCTTTCCTTTACACGGATCAGTCGTCCTGGTCCCTTTGCAGAAAAACAGCCCCAAAGCATGATGTTTCCACCCCCATGCTTCACAGTAGGTATGGTGTTCTTTGGATGCAACTCAGCATTCTTTGTCCTCCAAACACGACGAGTTGAGTTTTTACTAAAAGGTTATATTTTGGTTTCATCTGACCATATGACATTCTCCCAATCCTCTTCTGGATCATCCAAATGCACTCTATCAAACTTCAGACGGGCCTGGAAATGTACTGGCTTAAGCAGGGGGACACGTCTTGCACTGCAGGATTTGAGTCCCTGGCGGCGTAGTGTGTTACTGATGGTAGGCTTTGTTACTTTGGTCCCAGCTCTCTGCAGGTCATTCACTAGGTCCCCCCGTGTGGTTCTGGGATTTTTGCTCACCGTTCTTGTGATCATTTTGACCCCACGGGGTGAGATCTTGCGTGGAGCCCCAGATCGAGGGAGATTATCAGTGGTCTTGTATGTCTTCCATTTCCTAATAATTGCTCCCACAGTTGATTTCTTCAAACCAAGCTGCTTACCTATTGCAGATTCAGTCTTCCCAGCCTGGTGCAGGTCTACAATTTTGTTTCTGGTCTCCTTTGACAGCTCTTTGGTCTTGGCCATAGTGGAGTTTGGAGTGTGACTGTTTGAGGTTGTGGACAGGTGTCTTTTATACTGTTAACAAGTTCAAACAGGTGCCATTAATACAGGTAAAGAGTGGAGGACAGAGGAGCCTCTTAAAGAAGAAGTTACAGGTCTGTGAGAGCCAGAAATCTTGCTTCTTTGAAGGTGACCAAATACTTATTTTCCACCATAATTTGCAAATAAATTCATAAAAAATCCTACAATGTGATTTTCTGGATTTTTTTTTCTCAATTTGTCTGTCATAGTTGACGTGTACCTATGATGAAAATTACAGGCCTCTCTCATCTTTTTAAGTGGGAGAACTTGCACAAATGGTGGCTGACTAAATCCTTTTTTCCCCACTGTACATCGTCCAATTAAATGCTTAATTGCAGGTTCAGACATGCATGCACACACTTGCAAAGTCAAGTTTGTAAACTTGGTAGTATTAGTTTACTTCTGTGCCATTCTTATTTACTCCCATTTGCTCTTCTTAGATTATCTATGGGCATTTAGAATGTGGTCACAGAACAAGAAGTTTCTTCAAACTTGAGTGACGGGTGTTAGTGTTTGTAAGTGTGTGTGTGCGTGTGTGTGTGGTTGTGTGTGAGGGGAGAACACCACAATTCTCTTGAGTCAATATGTCTCAGTTCAGCCCACTTTAAACAGATCAAAGTGAAGCCATCACATCAAAAGTCCTGAAGAGAAAGAAGTTTGGGGAGGGGACGCCGTCCTGTCCATAACGTCCCTCTATTCCCTTCCCCATCACTACATTCCTCCACCCCTTCTCTCCTCTTCTTCGGTCCCTCTTCGGCTGTTTGTCACTAAACGACACCCACAGACTGACAGGCCAATATTGAAGTCTTTAAAATGACTACCAGCAAATAAATGTTTCATCCT
This sequence comes from Coregonus lavaretus, assembly GCF_964263955.1. NCBI lineage: Eukaryota > Metazoa > Chordata > Actinopteri > Salmoniformes > Salmonidae > Coregonus > Coregonus lavaretus. The sequence continues at coordinate 29,762,781 of NC_140002.1, forward strand.
TTCTTATCTGTAAATGATAGGGTGTGGGTCCTCCCAGACCCTGTTCTCTCCCTGTGGGCAACTCCTGCAGCCCAGTCCTTGGTTTCATCCTAAACGCTGGTAAATGGCTCACCGCACAAATAATGCATAAACAGCTGTTTTGCCCAAGTAAGTTATCCTCTTAAAAGATTTAGAGGCCTCTCCCACACTCTCCTACTCTCTCTCTCTCAGTTAATTCATCAATTTCTTATGATAGCGACAGTTCTGCTCAGCGCTGCTCAGCTCAGGGTGTTTAAGTACCAATTAGGACCCAAGTTCCCCTGGTCCTTGCAGCCACACCTCTCCTCCTCTTCCTTCTCCTCCTCCTCCTCCACCTCCTCCTCCTCCTCCTCCATTTCCTCCTTTCCCCACTCTGTCCATCTCCCCATACACACTCTAACTACCACCCTTCCTTCACCTTTATCCATCTATCTATCAATCATGCTTTCCTCTTCTCAGAAGACTGGTCTCAAATGGAAAGATTTCTTAGATATTATTCTTTATTAACTTTTTAGTACTTTAAATGATTTATCTCAGATAATCACTGATCAAGAGAAAGAAAACACACATCAATCTAGAGGACTTCTCAGAGGCAGACGGCGTGTCCCCAGACCAGGAATAGTCTTTACAAGATGTGTGGTAAACAGCGTTGCCAGGAGCCAGCCGAGATGTGTCCTGAGCTGACTCCTCGTGTACCAGGATGACCCCGCCAGGGTTCCCAGACCGGGCTCTCCCAAAACCTGATCTGATCAGAAGCCCTAAACCCAGAGCTGGATCCAGTCTGATCCTGCTTCAAAACCACTCAGCCACCTGTCTAACCACTGCCCCTATAGAACCAGCTGGTGATGCTCCTTCACATGTCAGAAGATCTTAGGTTGACTCCTCCAGGGAGACGGGGGAGATGGGGGAAGATGGGGATGAGACAGGGGGAGACAGCAGAATGTGCTTTAAAATTAGCTGACATTGGGGTGGTTCACCATTTTGATTCTGAAGTGCTGCCAGTAGTTGGAAGCGGGTTCAAACTTGACATGCTTGGACTCCTCTGCCATCTCTGTCTCAGTCATGCTGTGAGCCAGACTGTGAGCTCTTTTCTTACTGAGTTGTCTCAGATGTCTCAGCCAAAGCCTGTGCCATACCTTCGTAGTACAGAGACTGTACCAGAAATCACACTGCAAATATCCTCCTCAGCTCACACTATCAGCAGAATCAGAATCACAGTGGTTCTAGAAGTTGCTTTTGAACATTCTAAGGCTGAGTGAGTGAATGGGCTCTTTTCATTTATAACAAGGCCCATACACCTTCATACAACACTGTCCGCTCAGTGAAAACAACTGGATGTGAGGAAATTCTAAATGAAATATATATATTTTTTAAAAGAAGCGTCTATGTAAACAGACTCCGTGATTCAGGCTTCTTGTTGCTGACTTCCTGCCTCTTCTCTCATTAAATTGAGTTTTCCAAGTGGCCAGGAGTGACATTGCATCTTCACCTGAGAAAGCTGCTGTCCACCGTCCTGTGGTGCTGAACTGCCACTGTCTACGGTGCTGAATCTCAGTTTATTAGCTTGTTTGTTTACATTTGTGTAGCGTAGGACATTTTCCATGTGACAAAGTCAACACACTCCTCCCCTCCTATTCTCTGACGAGACCCCCTTTGAGCAAAACTTTGTCTTTTTATTTCTTTTTATAATTATTTAATTGACCATACTTTGATCTAAGTTTCTCACCATTGGGGAAGCCATGTTTTTTCAAATGCATCTGCACAAACAAACTTTTCTCAGTTCTTGTAAGCAGAAAAGGCGTTCTATTTTCCTTTGCGGTCACGGAACGTTGAGCACATTCTTTGCGTTTCACATCAGACCAGCAGCTCTCTTCACACAGGGCCTAGAAGTGTTCAGTATGAGAAATATGAAGAAATTGTCTCCAGATTCTCTTTCCTAGATCCTCTTTCATGTGGCCTATCTAGATAAATTAATTAATCTTTCATGTAAAACATTTGGTTTCATCATTGCAATTAGCTGGTTCATCTCCAAACCAATTATTCCATTAAATGAATTACTCTTCTCAGATTATAACCCGGCCTAATTGATTTATCTGGGTATTTCTGTTCCTTTATTCTACACACAGCTTCTCATCTCTCTGTGTTGTTTTACCTCATTTGTGCCTCCTCTGCTCCTCTGTCTCCTGCTCATTAATTGTAGCTGATTGAATGCTAGTGGTTTAGGGAGGATAGGAACGTGGCTGCTGCTGCTGCGTGGATTTATTCTCCCCACTACCAAATCAACAGCAGAGCATTGTAAAGTAATTTGTCAAACATTTTCTTTAATGGGATACACAGAGGAGTAGTGACATTAATGGGCCGTTCCTTCCTCCTTTGTTGTTTTATTTGTTTCATCTCCCCTTCTTTTTTTCTGGAAGGCAGACCCTCCTAAAAGAAAGTGAGAAAAAAAAGTGTCAGGAGGGCGGATGGAGGGGTGGAGGAGGGGGGTTAGGATGAATGATTCATGAGGTCGACGGAGAAAGGGAGCGGGGAAAGAGAGAGACAGAGGAGGAGACGGCTTCAAAGGGGAGCGCTGTTGATTTTTCTGGCCCGTGTTGAGAGCTGGGAGGTCGGGCAGGGAGCCCAGGGGAGAAGCAGCTCGGCAGAGCAATGGGCGCTAGGCGGACCCCAACCCCCCCGGCCCTCGCCCCATGGCAGACGGGGTCAGCCTCTAGCTCCCTCTAATGAAGCCCCTGGCCCCCTCGCCGGACGACTGAGTGGCAAGTGTTGGGAGCGCCTCAACCCCCTCCTCTTCCCCCCTCCATGCTCACACCCCCATCACGTCCCCCGGTGCCCTGCTTGAGCCGAGCACAGTGAGAGCGAACTGTACTCCTACACAGACTCTCTCTCCTCTCTCTCTCTCTCTTTCTCTCTCTCTCTCTCTCTCTCAGACACACACACTCACACACACACCAAGCCTTTGATTTGTGCATTCCTAAGCAGCCAGCCGCCACCCAAGAGCCCTGGTGCCAGGCTGCCCTGTCATGTGACACAGTATGCAAATAGTGCTCTTCATTATTGTCACTAATGTCATTATTACAATTATCTCCCCATTAATCAGACTGGTTGAATGATCTGGAATGGTCATGGTAATTACAATCAGACAATTAGAAATCAGATTATTTTATGATTGTGATTGTAGATTAACGATTTGCATTGCAATAACAACGTGGGTGCCACTGAGTTATATTTAATGCACTCAAATAGCTGTAGTAGTAGGCAATAGCTGTATTTGCAACACTTTGCTGAAGGGTGTAGATCCATGGATCTTTGAATTCACTCCAACCAGGGCCTTGGGGAGCTAATACATGTCTTCAAGTCTCAGGCAAGGTTAATTATAAGGCAAGCGCGGTTCATCCACCAAACCACCACCATTATCCTACACACTCATTGATATCTCCTCAAATAGAAAAACCTGAAAGGGCCCAATGGTGATTTTGAAGAAGGTTCCTTTTCTGCATGCAAAACCCTCCTCCCTCTTCCTTTTGAAATTACTTCAGGGAGGCTGTTGGGGCGTCACAGCAGCCAATTAGATTAGCAGCTAAATGAATACTTGATTATTCCCTGGATGACTTCTGTAAATATATTTACAAAGTAGCATTTATCTTTTAAAACAAGCTGCTTTTCTTGCTCTTTCAGCCACGTTATTGCACTAGCTAGGGGCTGGGTCTTAGGGGAGTGTCCGGAGGTGTGCGTGCGTGTGCTGCGGCAGGGGTTGGTAGCGATGGTGCCGGCTAGCACTAATTAAGATAATCTAAACACTTTGAAAATCCTTCTGATGAGGCTAATTATTTATCCAGCTCATCGTTAGCATCGTTAGCACCGTGTAATAGGATGACAACAGGGAATGAAATAGAAGCACTGGGTTCTCTCTCTGGGTATAAAGGGATTTATCTCTCTTCTTTTTTCTCTTCTCTCTTTCTCTCCCTCTGTCTCACTCATTCTGTCTCTCTGTCTCTGTCGCTGTCTCTCTGTCTTCCTCCTCTCTCTCTTTCTCTCTCTGTCCTTCTCTCTCCCTTTCTCTCCTTCTACTGTCACTATAATATTGTCTCTCAAGGTTAAGTGATTGATCCATTGGATGTAGCACCCATGTTGATCTCTTCCCCAAAACAGACTGCTAACCTCAGAGGTGCTGTCAGTGTCAGTGTGAGTGTGAGTGACCAATTATTGAATGTGATTGTAAAACACAATGGGACTTCTCTTATAGTAAAGGATACTGAGCCACTGTGTCTCATCCAACACCCTTAATTAACGCTTGAATTCACATGGACAACAGGCAGTAACAAGGCAATTAGCAGTGAGAAACATTGGCTTGTCTTACTATCAGAAACGATTTAATTGCTGCAAAGATCAATTCTGGAGTAAACCCTGCCGAATGAATGTGAACAGTTATACAGAAGTCTTAACATGCTCTATCATTAAACATCCCCTTTCGGTCTCCCTGCCTCACCCCAATGTTGCCCAATCAAACACTGCATTTTAGTGGGACGCCCAAGACTGAAGACCCCTTCTCCAAACTCCCCATTGTTTCTGACCTGATCCCATTCCTTTGTGGGCCACCCTATCCCATCCCATGCTGTATACTGTACTTTATGTACTGTGATTTGAGTGGGTGGAAATCAGCAGGCCTGCAGCAGGAAAACAGGACCCCGATACCATTCATTATTCACTAGGCCAGAGTAGAGTGGTAGCCTGGCTAGCTGCTCCATTAACAGGGTATTCTGCTCCAGAGATGCTGGACATGCAGCCATTTAAGGAGATATGGCTTCAGGGACCCCCAGCTCTTTGTCTGTCTGTCTATATGTCTGTCTGCTCTGTCTGTGTGTCTGCCTGTGTTCACCCACTGTGGGCTGTGTGTGAGTGAGTTCAGGTTGTCTGGACTTCTGAGAGGGTCCGCTATTATCTACTGTCTGTGTTTTGTTTCGCCCCACTTTAGACCTAATACCATAGTAATACCATAGAAATACATACACTTCCCTCCATATGTATTTGGACAGTGAAGCTAAAATCTTTATTTGGCTCTATACTCCAGCAGTTTAGATTTGAGATAGAATGTTTCGTATGAGGCGACAGAACAAAATGTCAGCTTTAATTTGAGGGTATTTTCATACATATCTGTTTTACTGTTTAGAAATAAAGCACTTTATGTATCTAGTCCCCCCATTTGAAGAAGTCATAAGTATTTGGACAAATTCACTTAGTGTATTAAAGTACACTCTTAGAAAAAAAGGTTGCATAATGGTTCTTTGTGGAGGGATAGGGTTCTACCAAGAACCATTTTCATCTGAATAACCATTTTTTGGAAGACAAAGGTTATTTGTAAGGCAAATGGTTGTACCTAGAACCTTGAACATCCTTAGAACCATTTTTGGAAGAAAGGGTTCTTTAATGATTCTTTGGGAGGCAAGAAGGATTATTTGGAAGGCAAGAAAAGTTCCACAAAGAACCCTCTAAATCTGAATACGCTTTAAAAAAAAATGTAATTAGGGGTTCACAACAAAGCCTATGGTTATTGTCTGAATTCTTATTAGAGGTTCACAGCGAACCTGCAGCATAGATCTATTTTGGCACACAGAAAGTAGAGGCCATGAGTAACTTGGTCAAAAAGAATGCCACCGATTGATCTATAGATGGTGGTGTTATAAGCTTTCTCACTTAAACCCTCATATCCGCAGCCCCGTTTGACCTAGAGACGTGAAACTTTGCATGTAGGTGTTTTTCCTCATTTTGAACAAATTTGCCTCAAGGAACCATAAAGTCCATCAGGATAGATTTTCTTTCATCTTGGATATTTTTTAAAACCTTTGAAAAACACGGTATGTAGGCCGATGGTACATCTCTTAACTTAGTCTGAGAAAAGCTAAGGGATTGGTTAAGAGATGGCTGAGTTATTGATAAGTCAGGAAATCAGACTTTACGTGTTCATTTAAATCCTTTGTAAATCCACTTACATTTACATTTTAGTCATTTAGCAGACGCTCTTATCCAGAGCGACTTACAGTTAGTGAGTACATACATTATTATTTATTTTTATTTTTTTTCATACACTTCACAATGGCCTAACAATTTGAAACTTTGAAAAACCATGTTAAGTTTGGCATTACTATCTTAAAAAATAAGGAAAGTATTAACAATTCACTTTTTGTACTATGTAACGCTAATGCTTAAAATAATACTTCAAAATCTTCTTCTCATGGACTAAATGTCAGATTTACTCCAAATGTGGTCTTTGGACTCATCACAATAGTTCCTAAAGAGTTTGACGAAATATTGTTGATGCATTCAAAGATGGCCACACTATACCAGTAGATGCATATTAGCACATATGCTAATATGAAAAAATATGAAAAACTACACTACATTACCAAAAGTGCTCGTCGAACATCTCATTCCAAAATCATGGGCATTAATATGGAGTTGGTCCCCCCTTTGCTGCTATATCAGCCTCCACTCTTCTGGGAAGGCTTTCCACTAGATGTTGGAACATAGCTGCTGGGACATGCTTCTATTCAGCCACAAGAGCATTACTGAGGTTGGGCACTGATGTTTGGCGATTAGGCCTGGCTCGCAGTCGGCATTCAATTCATCCCAAAGGTGTGTGTGCAGGCCAGTCAAGTTCTTCCACATCGATCTCGACAAACCATTTCTGTATGGAACTTGCTTTGTGCACGGGGGCATTGTCATGCTGAAACAGGAAAGGGCCTTCCCCAAACTGTTGCCACAAAGTTGGAAGCACAGAATCATCTAGAATGTCATTGTATGCTGTAGCGTTAAGATTTCCCTTCACTGGAGCTAAGGTGCCTACCCCGAACCATGAAAAACCACCCCAGACCATTATTCCTCCTCCACCAAACTATACAGTTGGCACTATACATTGGGGCAGGTAGCGTTCTCCTGGCATCCGATAAACACAGATTTGTCCGTCGGACTGCCAGATGGTGAAGCGTGATTCATCACTCCAGAGAACACGTTTCTACTGCTCCAGACTCCAATGGCGGCGAGCTTTACACCACTCCAGCCGACGCTTGGCATTGCGCATGGTGATCTTAGGCTTGTGTGCGGCTGCTTGGCCATGGAAACCCATTTCATGAAGCTCCCGACGAACAGTTCTTGTGCTGGTATTGATTCCAGAGGCAGTTTGGAACTTGGTAGTAAGTGTTGCAACCGAGGACAGACGATTTTTACACACTACACGCTTCAGCACTCAGCGGTCTTGTTCGGTGAGCTTGTGTGGCCTACCACTTCGAGGCTGAGCCGTTGTTGTTCCTAGACGTTTCCACTTCACATTAACAGCATTTACATTTGACCGGGGAAGCTCTAGCATGGCAGAAATTTGACGAACTGACTTGTTGGAAAGTGACAGTGCCATGTTGAAAGTCACTGAGCTCTTCATTACGGGCCATTCTACTGCCAATGTTTGTCTATGGAGATTGCATGGCTGTGTGCTCGATTTTATACCCCTGTCAGCAACGTGTGTGGCTAAAATAGCCGAATCCACTAATTTGGAGAGTGTCCACATACTTTTGGCCATGTAGTGTATCTGTGACCAACAGATGCATATCTGTATTCCCAGTCATGTCATATCCATAAATTAGGGCCTAATAAATGTATTTCAATTGACTGATTTCCTTATATGAACTGCAACACAAAAATTGTTGCATGTTGCGTTTATATTTTTGTTCAGTGTACTGATATCTTTGCCATGATTTCTGTCTTTCAAATTAGTATTTTCTGTGATTTTATTCAGCTGAGAGTAGGAGAATATAATGGAGTATGCCTGTACAAGCAGTGCATTGTATTGTACACATCAAATTGGCCAATTTTACATTGTGTTAATTATTAATTTTTTGATTCAGAATTTAAATTAATTTAACACTCAGTGATGTAAAATAATCCCAGTGTTGGTGTTAATAACCAGGCTTGAGTGTGATTGTGTCATTTTAACTCTGTGTAGAGTAAATCACTCAAAACCACGCCTATCATTATCATATTTCCCAGCATGCTCTATTACTGAGATGGTTGTACCAGTTTAGATGATTTAGGTAGTGACACAACTCAGGATAAGACCCAAATACAGACACGAGGCAGGCAGTTTAAATCTCAGATGTTTATTACAAAACAAGGGGCATGCAAGCTGCAGGTCAAGGGCAGTATTCGGGAGGGAGAGAGGAGAAGTCTTGGTCTCCAATGGATGCAGGGAGAAACGGCGAGGCTCTTGGTGGGGGTCTTAGACATTTAGTCTGGCAGTTCTTACCCCAGTCTACTAGGTGTCCCGTGGACCAGGAGAATAGTGGGTTATGTAGCGCTAGCCAGGGGTACCCTAGAATAAGGGGGTTCTCTGGAGCAGTGATCAATAGAAAACTAAGAGTCTCTGAGTGGTTCACGCCAACCTGCAGTACAATGGGCTATGTCTGATATTCCACCTGGCCGGAGCCAATGGGGCGTCCATCGAGGGCTTGAATCTGCAGAGGGATGGGACATTTCACGCAGGGGATTTGTAATTCTCTGGCGAAGTCTTGATCAATGAAATAATCCACGACCCGGAGTCCACAAAGGCTTGAATCTGGTGCTGACGGTTGTCCCAGTGGAGGGTTGCGGGTAGTGACAGATAGTGACTGGGTAACCGGGGTGAAACTGCACAGCTCGGCAGGGTCTCCCCTTGTCCAGGCGAGCCCTGGCGTTTCCCGTCAGCTCTGGGCATGTAGCACGGAGATGGCCGAGACCTCCGCAGTAGAGGCATCAGCCTTCACGCATGCGTCTGTCAGGTTCCTGTGGGCTCAGACGTGTGCGTCCCAGCTAAATGGGCTCCCCAATGCTGCGCTCGAGGGGCTTGGGGTGCTCAGGAAACCGGGATACTGGGGTGGTGTCAAAAACGCGCTGTCTCACACGTTCTCAGAGGTGGTTGTCAATCCTGATTGCTAGCGTTATCAGGGACTCGAGGTCCTCTCCCAGTTCCCGAGAGGCCAGTTCATCCTTGAAGGAGTTAGACAGACCCTGGTGGAAAGCGGTGACCAGTGCCTCCGTATTCCACCCACTCTCGGCGACGAGTATGCTGAACTCAGTGGCGAAGTCAGCCACTGGTCTGGCCCCTTGGCGGATGTTCAACAATCGGCTGGCCGCTTCTCGTACACCGACTGGGTGGTCGAAGACTCGTCGCAGCTCGGCAGTGAAGGCTAATATGGAGCTGCAGGATGGTGGCTGCTGTTCCCACACCACCGTTGCCCACGCCAGGGCCTTGCCCGAGAGTAGAGAGATGGTGTAGGCGATCATGGCCCGATCGGTGTGGAACAAGGAGGACTGTAGCTTGAACACCAGAGAGCACTGAGTGAGGAACCCCTTGCATCCACCCGGATGGCCATCATACCGCTCGGGGGCTGGGATCTTGGGTTCCCGGTGTAGGTTCCCTGGAGGAACTACGGCTACGCCTGTACACTGGGCGATGAGACTCGGGCATTGGCTCCTCCTTGGTTGGGGTTGGACTGTGGTTGGAGGAAGTCGGTAAGTGCCCGAAGGGTCTCTGATATTTGGGAGAGTTGTTCTTGCTACTGCCCCAGAAGTGCTCCTTGGTGGGTTACAACATTCTTGATCTGGGTGATCTCTGCTGGGTCCATGTTGGAGGCAGAAGCTTGCTGTGACGTGGTGAGGTTGGACCCAGGAGCAGAGAAGAGACCAGACGAGGAATCAGTGGTTAAGGATAAACATAATACTTTACTGAGAAACAGTAACTGAAGGATCACAGTAACACGGGAAAAACAACAAACACTAAGTCTCGAAAATTCACTCAGGAGACAAAAGCACACGCAAACAATTCAAGGACAACAGAAAACACACCTCTTTTAACAGGGAAATCATAATGAGTAATAGGACATACCTGAGTGTCATTAATGTCTCTAGGACGGTCTCTGCCGCCCTCTGGTGACAGGTGAAACCATGACACACTCTAGCTACACAGAACTCTACTGTCATCATTATCATGATTTCTACCATTTAGGCTTAGCTAGTTACAGTATGTTATCCATAATAATAATAGTTATCTAGTGTTTAACATTACTTGCTAACACTAATAACTAGCTACCACAGATTAAAGGGGTTAGCTAGTTATAACAATGTTTTGCTAATACAGTAGGTAGTTAGCTAGCTAGCTAGGTAGTAAGTTAGTCTTAAAATTGGAACCATTCATGTGCTGACAAAGGATGCTAGCTAGCTAACTTACCAGCTACCTCAAAGTTTAGATACTAGCTAGCCAGCGTGCTAATCTAAAAAATCTAGCTAAACAAATTGCATGGAAATTCTTTAGATATTAGCTAGTTAGCTGGCAGCTAACATTTGCTAGCGAGCTTACTTAGCTATCTGAGCATCGGGCAAAATCATCCAGAAAAACGTCTGTATCCAAAAGTGAAACAAATTGCATAGAGTCCTTCACGGCGTAGTGCATTTTATTCAATTTTTTTGGGGGGTAGATCAGCTTTAATATTTCAGATAGATTGTAACTTCCATCAATGTAATTGTCTGCATCACTTCCAATCCCCCATATGTTTTTTTTCTTGCAAATATATATATACAGTGGGGAGAACAAGTATTTGATACACTGCCGATTTTGCAGGTTTTCCTACTTACAAAGCATGTAGAGGTCTGTAATTTTTTATCATAGGTACACTTCAACTGTGAGAGATGGAATCTAAAACAAAAATCCAGAAAATCACATTGTATGATTTTTAAGTAATTAATTTGCATTTTATTGAATGACATAAGTATTTGATCACCTACCAACCAGTAAGAATTCCGTCTCTCACAGACCTGTTAGTTTTTCTTTAAGAAGCCCTCCTGTTCTCCACTCATTACCTGTATTAACTGCACCTGTTTGAACTAGTTACCTGTATAAAAGACACCTGTCCACACACTCAATCAAACAGACTCCAACCTCTCCACAATGGCCAAGACCAGAGAGCTGTGTAAGGACATCAGGGATAAAATTGTAGACCTGCACAAGGCTGGGATGGGCTACAGGACAATAGGCAAGCAGCTTGGTGAGAAGGCAACAACTGTTGGCGCAATTATTAGAAAATAGAAGAAGTTCAAGATGACGGTCAATCACCCTCGGTCTGGGGCTCCATGCAAGATCTCACCTCGTGGGGCATCAATGATCATGAGGAAGGTGAGGGATCAGCCCAGAACTACACAGCAGGACCTGGTCAATGACCTGAAGAGAGCTGGGACCACAGTCTCAAAGAAAACCATTAGTAACACACTACGCCGTCATGGATTAAAATCCTGCAGCGCACGCAAGGTCCCCCTGCTCAAGCCAGCACATGTCCAGGCCCGTCTGAAGTTTGCCAATGACCATCTGGATGATCCAGAGGAGGAATGGGAGAAGGTCATGTGGTCTGATGAGACAAAAATAGAGCTTTTTGGTCTAAACTCCACTCGCCGAGTTTGGAGGAAGAAGAAGGATGAGTACAACCCCAAGAACACCATCCCAACCGTGAAGCATGGATGTGGAAACATCATTCTTTGGGGATGCTTTTCTGCAAAGGGGACAGGACGACTGCACCGTATAGAGGGGAGGATGGATGGGGCCATGTATCGCGAGATCTTGGCCAACAACCACCTTCTCTCAGTAAGAGGATTGAAGATGGGTCGTGGCTGGGTCTTCCAGCATGACAACGACCTGAAACACACAGCCAGGGCAACTAAGGAGTGGCTCCGTAAGAAGCATCTCAAGGTCCTGGAGTGGCCTAGCCAGTCTCCAGACCTGAACCCAATAGAACATCTTTGGAGGGAGCTGAAAGTCCGTATTGCCCAGCGACAGCCCCGAAACCTGAAGGATCTGGACAAGGTCTGTATGGAGGAGTGGGCCAAAATCCCTGCTGCAGTGTGTGCAAACCTGGTCAAGACCTACAGGAAACTTATGATGTCTGTAATTGCAAACCAAGGTTTCTGTACCAAATATTAAGTTCTGCTTTTCTGATGTATCAAATACTTATGTCATGCAATAAAATGCAAAATAATTACTTAAATATCATACAATGTGATTTTCTGGATTTTTGTTTTAGATTCCGTCTCTCACAGTTGAAGTCTACCTATGATAAAAAGTACAGACCTCTACATGCTTTGTAAGTAGGAAAACCTGCAAAATCGGCAGTGTATCAAATACTTGTTCTCCCCACTGTATATACACATACATACATACATATATATATATATATATATATATATATATATATATATATATATATATATCAGCAGGGGAAAGAGCTCTCCAAGGATGTCAGGGACAAGATTGTAGACCTACACAAGGCTGGAATGCGCTACAAGACCATCGCCAAGCAGCTTGGTGAGAAGGTGACAACAGTTGGTGCGATTATTCGCAAATGGAAGAAACACAAAAGGCCTGTCAATCTCCCTCGGCCTGGGGCTCCATGGAAGATCTCACCTCGTGGAGTTGCAATGATCATGAGAACGGTGAGGAATCAGCCCTGAACTACACGGGAGGATCTTGTCAATGTTCTCAAGGCAGCTGGGACCATAGTCACCAACAAAACAATTGGTAACACACTACGCCGTGAAGGACTGAATTCCTGCAGTGCCCGCAAGGTCCCCCTGCTCAAGAAAGCACATATACATGCCCGTCTGTCATGAACCCTGCATCCTGAGTCGGTTCCTGCCTGTGTTGCCATTTTTCTGCTCGGAATCTCCAGTTTCCTGAGGGTTCGTGAACGCTCCCGGCCTGGTTGCCGGGCGACGTTGCTAGGCGGGAGATCTCCCGATTAACCGCACCTGCATCTCATCAGCGGTCTGCACACCTGGTCCTGATCATCACCCTTCTTAAGCCCTAACCTGACATCCATTCCCTGCCGGATCGTTAGCCATGAACAGTATGTTTGTCAGTGTATCAGCCTTGGAGTTTCTAGCGTTAGTTTTGTTGTTTTGCACCTTGTTGGCTTGCCGTGTACTTACCTCCGTTTTGTTTCTATCTGCAGTCAATCTCCCGGAACCTTCACCCAACCCCTGCCTGGTTGTCGGCGGCTGCCGAGCCATTCTTGGATCTACCACTGCACCTCCACCAACTCATCTCCGCCGTCCGCTCTGTCCCCTGGATTATTCTACATCGTTTTTTGAATCTGTTAAATAAATACTCACCTTCGTTTCAACTCACCTTGTCCTGGTCTGATTCTGGGTTCTGGCTTAGTAAACCGTGACACCGTCTGAAGTTTGCCAATGAACATCTGAATGATTCAGAGGAGAAAGTGCTGTGGTCAGATGAGACCAAAATGGAGCTCTTTGGCATCAACTCAACTCGCCGTGTTTGGAGGAGGAGGAATGCTGCCTATGACCCCAAAAACACCATACCCACCGTCAAACATGGAGGTGGAAACATTATGCTTTGGAGGTGTTTTTCTGCTAAGGGGACAGGACAACTTCACCGCATCAAAGGGACGATGGACGGGGCCATGTACCGTCAAATCTTGGGTGAGAACCTCCTTCCCTCAGCCAGGGCATTGAAAATGGGTCGTGGATGGGTATTCCAGCATGACAATGACCCAAAACACATGACCAAGGCAACAAAGGAGTGGCTCAAGAAGAAGCACATTAAGGTCCTGGAGTGGCTTAGCCAGTCTCCAGACCTTAATCCCAAAGAGAATCTGTGGAGGGAGCTAAAGGTTCGAGTTGCCAAACGTCAGCCTCAAAACCTTAATGACTTGGAGAAGATCTGCAAAGAGGAGTGGGACAAAATCCCTAGAACTACAAGAAACGTCTGACCTCTGTGATTGCCAACAACGGTTTTGCCACCAAGTACTAAGTCATGTTTTGCAGAGGGGTCAAATACTTATTTCCCTCATTAAAATGGAAATCAATTTATAACATTTTTTACTTGCGTTTTTCAGGATTTTTTTTTGTTATTCTGTCTCTCACTGTTCAAATAAACCCACCATTAAAATTATAGACTGATCATGTCTTTGTCAGTGGGCAAACGTACAAAATCAGCAGAGGATCAAATACTTTTTTCCCTCACTGTACATACATACATATATACACACATATCCTTTTTAAAATTATATTTCCCTTCATTACTTTCCAACCCCACCACCCCTTCCCCAATTGGAGTAAACTAGTGAACAACAACGCTTAGGCCTCTACTTCCAGCCCATACATACTATATACATTTTATGGACACAGTCAAATTCTACAATAATTATATTTGGTTTGTTTTTACTCCTGAACTTCCTCCGATCATTTTCATGATGTCCATCTGGTTCTATATGCCATATTTTTCTAACTGTGCTCTTTCACAAAAGCTCTCAACCTATAATCTATATACTTGTTATGGACACAGTATGCTTTACATTAGTTATCTTGTTGTTATTCATTGTTGTTATTAGTCCCATCCTTCAGCTCCATTCAACACCTCCCATCTATCTCTTATCACCATCCATATTGGATTTCTATTTGCCATATATTTTTCAACTGTACTGTGATGTTTTACAAAAGTTCTGAACCTTTCTATTCTCATTGTTTCTACAGATCGTAAATTGAATATAATTTTTTTTGCTAAAAGTATTATTATATTGCATAGAGAATTTACCCTCTTTCCTCCGTCAACATTTTTATCTTGTGAACAAAGTTTATTTTGCGCAATCTCTTCTGTCTGGCCTTTGCACACTTCTCATAGCCACATCCATCCTGATTCTTCACGACGCACATGATGATATCAGTGTCAACACAAAATTCTTGGCAAGTTCCAGGTTGTCTTTATTTCAAGCGCATTTCACAGATGGGCAGATCTCACAAAGTCGGGGGAATTTCTCCGAAACCAGTGAACCACATCAATAATATGACTTGAGATCTTCAGATGAGGCCTTCATTCCTGGAATAAATAACTGTACCAATGCATCATCAGGGTTTTTTAAACATGGGGCAATTGACATCATGGGAGTTGACCATTGAAACCAACCATTTCTGTTCCTGGGACAGGGCAACAATGCATCAAACCCAAAAGTGTGAAAATAACTATTGTTATCTGTGCAACCATTAAAATAAGGTACATAAGGGTTCAATATTACAGTGCATTCAGAAAGTATTCAGACCCTTTCCCTCATTCCACATTTTGTTACGTTACAGCCTTATTCTAAAATGAATTAAATACATGTTTTTCCTCATCAATCTACACACAATACCCCATAATGACAAAGGTGAAAACTGGTTTTTAGAAATGTTTGCAAATGTATTACAAACAAAAAACAGAAATACCTTATTTACAAAAGTATTCAGACCCTTTGCTATGAGACTCGAAATTGAGCTCAGGTGCATCCTGTTTCCATTGATCATCCTTGATGTTTCTACAACTTCATTGGAGTCCACCTGTGGTAAATTCAATTGATTGGACATGATTTGGAAAGGCACACACCTGTCCATATAAGGTCCCACAGTTGACAGTGCATGTCAGAGCAAAAACCAATCCATGAGGTCGAAGGAATAGTCTGTTGAGCTCCGAGACAGGATTGTGTCAAGGCACAGATCTGGGGAAGGGTACCAAAATATTTCTGCAGCATTGAAGGTCACCAAGAACACAGTGGCTTCCATCATTCTTAAATGGAAGAAGTTTGGAACCACCAAGACTCGGCCAAACTGAGCAATCGGGGGAGAAGGGCCTTGGTCAGGGAGGTGACCAAGAACCCGATGGTCGTTCTGACAGAGCTCCAGAGTTCCTCTTTGGAGATGGGAGAACCTTCCAGAAGGACAACCATCTCTGCAGCACTCCACCAATCAGGCCTTTATGGTAGAGTGTCCAGTAAAAGGCACATGACAGCCCGCTTGGAGTTTGCCAAAAGGCACCTAAAGGACTCCCAGACCATGAGAAACAAGATTCTCTGGTCTGATGAAACCAAGATTGAACTCTTTGGCCTGAATGTCAAGCGTCACATCTGGAGGAAACCTGGCACCATCCCTACGGTGAAGCATGGTGGTGGCGGCATCATGCTGTGGGGATGTTTTTCAGTGGCAGGGACTGGGAGACTAGTCAGGATCGAGGTAAAGTACAGAGAGATCCTTGATGAAAACATGCTCCAGAGCGCTCAGGATCTCAGACTGGGGCAAAGGTTCACCTTCCAACAGGACAACGACACTAATCACACAGCCAAGACAACGCAGGAGTGGCTTCGGGACAAGTCTCTGAATGTCCTTGAGTGGCCCAGCCAGAACCCGGACTTCCAACCGTTCGAACATCTCTGGAGATACCTGAAAATAGCTGTGCAGTGACGCTCCCCATCCAACCTGACAGAGCTTGAGAGGATCTGCAGAGAAGAATGGGAGAAACTCCCCAAATACAGCTATGCAAGCTTGTAGCGTCATACCCAAGAAGACTTGAGGCTGTAATCGCTGCCAAAGGTGCTTGAACAAAGTACTGAGTAAAGGGTCTGAATACTTATGTAAATGTGATATTTATTTATTTTTATTAGCAAAAATTTCATTTTTTATGTTTTTTGCTTTGTCATTATAGGGTATTGTGTGTAGATTGATGAGGGCAAAAACAATTTAATCAATTTTAGAATAAGGCTGTAACGTAAGAAAATGTGGAAAAAGTTAAGGGTTCTGAATACCTTCCGAATGCACTGTATATGCATTTGTAAGTACATTTATAAATTATTAATAGCTGGAGGTAAATAGTGGCTCACTATTTGGCAAGCACTGACTGGCTATCACACTATTTTCACCAATGTGTTACAACCTATTGATTAATGGTTTATAATGCATTTACAAATGATTAAATAACCGTTAATAACGCAATTACAGACCCTTTATAAACCCTTTACAAATGGAACCTTATTTAAAGTGTTACCGTTGCGGGAATGACAATCTTATCTGTTTCTAACTACAGAAATGATTTCAGAGCAATCTGAGATGGTGGGTGTCATGCTGAAATGACATTGAACGACCCTCATGATTTTTCTTAATCTTGGCATTATCTGGATTAATTTAGAAGTGTTCAGAAACATCTAATCTACTCGGGATTAGATACATAAAGTGTTTTAATTTCTAAATGGTAAATTAGATATGTATGGGAATACCCTTAAATAAAATGTGATATTCTGTACTGTCGCCTCATATGAAACATTTGATCTCAAATCCCAAATGCTGGAGTATTTAGACACATTTTAAATGTTAGCTTGTCCAAATACATACGGAGGGGAGTGTATGTAGGTACAATGTAATTGCGGAATAGGGACCCGTTACGTAATTATTTCTGTGTGAAATATGTCTGTGAATGATTTTTGTTGTCGTTGAGTGAATGAATGTTGGGTCAAATCGCCAATTGGCAACATATCCCTTATGGGATTAATTGACACATAAACAAATATTACAATAATTCACTGTGGTAATTCAGTGACAATTCAATACACCTTAGCCAAATACATTTAAACTCAGTTTTTCACAATTCCTGACATTTAATCCTAGTAAAAATTCCCTGTCTTAGGTCAGTTAGGATCACCACTTTATTTTAAGAATGTGAAATGTCAGAACAATAGTAGAGAGAATGATTTATTTCAGCTTTTATTTCTTTCATCACATTCCCAGTGGGTCAGAAGTTTACATACACTCAATTAGTATTTGGTAGCATTGCCTTTAAATTGTTTAACTTGGGTCAAACGTTTCGGGTAGCCTTCCACAAGCTTCCCACAATAAATTGGGTGAATTTTGGCCCATTCCTCCTGACAGAGCTGGTGTAACTGAATCAGGTTTGTAGGCCTCCTTGCTCACACACGCTTTTTCAGTTCTGCCCACACATTTTCTATAGCATTGAGGTCAGGGCTTTGTGATGGCCACTCCAATACTTTGATTTTGTTGTCCTTAAGCCATTTTGCCACAACTTTGGAAGTATGCTTGGGGTCATTGTTCATTTGGAAGACCCATTTGCGACCAAGCTTTAACTTCCTGACTGATGTCTTGAGATGTTGCTTCAATATATCCACATCATTTTCCTTCCTCATGATGCCATCTATTTAGTGAAGTGCACCAGTCCCTCCTGCAACAAAGCACCCCCACAGCATGATGCTGCCACCCCCGTGCTTCACGGTTGGGATGGTGTTCTTCGGCTTGCAAGCAACCCCCTTTTTCCTCCAAACATAACAATGGTCATTATGGCCAAACAGTTCTATTTTTGTTTCATCAGACCAGAGGACATTTCTCCAAAAAGTACGATCTTTGTCCCCATGTGCAGTTGCAAACCGTAGTCTGGCTTTTTTATGGCGGTTTTGGAGCGGTGGCTTCTTCTTTGCTGAGCGGCCTTTCAGGTTATGTCGATATAGGACTCATTTTACTGTGGATATACAGTGGGGAGAACAAGTATTTGATACACTGCCGATTTTGCAGGTTTTCCTACTTACAAAGCATGTAGAGGTCTGTAATTTTTATCATAAGTACACTTCAACTGTGAGAGACGGAATCTAAAAATACAGAAAATCACATTGTATGATTTTTAAGTAATGAATTTGCATTTTATTGCATGACATAAGTATTTGATACATCAGAAAAGCAGAACTTAATATTTGGTACAGAAACTTTTGTTTGCAATTACATACGTTTCCTGTAGGTCTTGACCAGGTTTGCACACACTGCAGCAGGGATTTTGGCCCACTCCTCCATACAGACCTTCTCCAGATCCTTCAGGTTTCGGGGCTGTCGCTGGGCAATACGGACTTTCAGCTCCCTCCAAAGATTTTCTATTGGGTTCAGGTCTGGAGACTGGCTAGGCCACTCCAGGACCTTGAGATGCTTTTTACGGAGCCACACCTTAGTTGCCCTGGCTGTGTGTTTCGGGTCGTTGTCATGCTGGAAGACCCAGCCACGACCCATCTTCAATGCTCTTACTGAGGGAAGGAGGTTGTTGGCCAAGATCTCGCGATACATGGCCCCATCCATCCTCCCCTCAATACGGTGCAGTCGTCCTGTCCCCTTTGCATAAAAGCATCCCCAAAGAATGATGTTTCCACCTCCATGCTTCACGGTTGGGATGGTGTTCTTGGGGTTGTACTCATCCTTCTTCTTCCTCCAAACACGGCGAGTGGAGTTTAGACCAAAAAGCTATATTTTTGTCTCATCAGACCACATGACCTTCTCCCATGCCTCCTCTGGATCATCCAGATGGTCATTGGCAAACTTCAGACGGGCCTGGACATGCGCTAGCTTGAGCAGGGGGACCTTGCGTGCGCTGCAGGATTTTTATCCATGACGGCGTAGTGTGTTACTAATGGTTTTCTTTGAGACTGTGGTCCCAGCTCTCTTCAGGTCATTGACCAGGACCTGCCGTGTAGTTCTGGGCTGATCCCTCACCTTCCTCATGATCATTGATGCCCCACGAGTTGAGATCTTGCATGGAGCCCCAGACTGAGGGTGATTGACCGTCATCTTGAACTTCTTCCATTTTCTAATAATTGCGCCAACTGTTGTTGCCTTCTCACCAAGCTGCTTGCCTATTGTCCTGTAGCCCATCCCAGCCTTGTGCAGGTCTACAATTTTATCCCTGATGTCCTTACACAGCTCTCTGGTCTTGGCCATTGTGGAGAGGTTGGAGTCTGTTTGATTGAGTGTGTGGACAGGTGTCTTTTATACAGGTAACAAGTTCAAACAGGTGCAGTTAATACAGGTAATGAGTGGAGAACAGGAGGGCTTCTTAAAGAAAAACTAACAGGTATGTGAGAGCCGGAATTCTTACTGGTTGGTAGGTTATCAAATACTTACGTCATGCAATAAAATGCAAATTAATTACTTAAAAATCATACAATGTGATTTTCTAGATTTTTGTTTTAGATTCCGTCACTCACAGTTGAAGTGTACCTATGATAAAAATTACAGACCTCTACATGCTTTGTAAGTAGGAAAACCTTCAAAATCGGCTGTGTATCAAATACTTGTTCTCCCCACTGTAGATACTTTTGTACCTGTTTCCTCCAGCATCTTTATAAGGTGTTGTTCTGGGATTGATTTGCACTTTTCGCACCAAAGTACGTTCATCTCTAGGAGACAGAACGCGTCTCCTTCCTGAGCGGTATGACGGCTGCGTGGTCCCATGGTGTTTATACTTGCGTACTATTGTTTGTACAAATGAACGTAGTACCTTCAAGCGTTTGGAAATTGCTCCCAAGGATGAACCAGACTTATGGAGGTCTACACATTTTTTTCTGAGGTCTTGGCTGATTTCCTTTCATTTTCCCATGATGTCAAGCAAAGAGGCACTGCGTTTTGAAGGTAGGCCTTGAAATACATCCACAGGTACACCTCCAAATGACTCAAATGATGTCAATTAGCCTATCAGAAGCTTCTAAAGCCATGACATCATTTTCTGGAATTTTCCAAGCTGTTTAAAGGCACAGTCAACTTAGTGTATGTAAACTTCTGACCCACTGGAATTGTGATACAGTGAATTATAAGTGAAATAATCTGTCTGTAAACAATTGTTGGAAAAAATTACTTGTGTCATGCACAAAGTAGATGTCCTAACCGACTTGCCAAAACGATAGTTTGTTAACAATACATTTGTGGAGTGGTTGAAAAACAAGTTTTAATGACTCCAACCTAAGTGTATGTAAACTTCCGACTTCAACTGTATCTACACTATGTTTGTGTGTGTGTGTGGTGTGTGTGTGTCTTTGCGCTGTATTTGTCTTTATGTTGTGTGTGTTTGCTATGTTTGTCTTTGCCTTTGCTCTGTGTGTTTCCCTTTACACTGTGTGTGTTCCACTGTGTGTGTGTATGTCTGTCTTCTGGCTGAGTGACTGTGTTAGGCCCTGTAGAGCAGGGGTGCAGGGAGGGAGCAGAGCCCCCGCTCACTTCACCTCGCTGACAGAGACACAGCTTCCCCATCGATTCTCGCTCACTCACTCTCCCACCGGCCTTGTCCTTTAAAGCACGGATGTTATGAAATGCACTGGTGTGTTTGGGACTGTGTGTGCGTACTTCAGAGTCAGTGTGTGTGTGTGTGTGTGTGTGTGTGTGTGTGTGTGTGTGTGTGTGTGTGTGTGTGTGTGTGTGTGTGTGTGTGTGTGTGTGCGTGTGTGCGTCTACATGTGTGTATGCGTTTCTGTGTGTACGACTCTGTTTCTGTGTGAGTGTATATTTTCTGCATGGATGAGCCTGACTCTCAGGCACTAACAGAGCCAGGATTTGCCTTGCCTGGCCAGCTCTACAGGGAACAGCCTTTTGTTATGTGAGTGTGGACTAAAGCACAGCACAGCACAGCACTGTATGTAGCTAAGAGGTTAGGGTTAGGTTAGGTGTGTGGGGGTAGAGGGGAAGGAAGCTAAAGAGGAGGTGTTCAGAGGGGGGAAGTGGCAAAGAGGGGTACCATGGGGGGGTGTTGACGTTTGCCACTGCACATCTCATCTCACACAGGTACACAGGAAGCCACTTCCACCTCTCCCTACCTCCTACCCTCCTCCCTCTTTCTCTCCGTCCTTCCTCAACAAAACTCTGTGTCCTCTCCCAGGGATAGAGCCTCTCCCTAGGCCCCCTCTCTGGCCCTGCTGAGTAGGCAGAAGGATGTTCATCCTGCCCACTTGTTTTCACGTGCCATTGGCTTTCCCATGTGAGAGTTCTGTCTGGCTGCTCCTGCATCATTTAACAGACTCCCGCCATGGAACGACAGGTACGGAGGAGAGAGTAGAAGAGGAGAGAGTATGATGGCAAACGATGAGGGTAATGCTGCCCACTGGCAGGATAAGTCCCACTCCCATTTTCTTATATTTCCCATGTTTTCAGTAGTCCCATATTCTGTCTGGCTTTGTTTGTTTTTTACCCCCATCCTATTCCAACACTACACAACACTGTGTGCACAGTCAGTGGGAGGGTGCCAGTGACTTTGTTCACTGCTCTCCATCCCACCAGTCAGTCAGTCAGGCAGCACTCAGAGGTGGTAAAGTGGAGAAGGGTGCTCAGAAATACATAATGCGCCTCACCTGTGTTTTTTTCTCCTCAGGTGATACAATAGCAACAAGGTGAAGGGTTCTAGTAATGGATATGTATGAAGATAGCTGAGAACAGTTCCAGTTCCATTTTTAAAAAATGGCTGCTGCACCAGCTCTGCAAATTTTGCTGCGAAGAGACAGAATCCTGTCACGACTTCCTCCGAAGCTGCCTCCTCTCCCTGTTCGGGCAGGCTTCGCCGTTCGTCGTCACCGGCCTTCTAGCCACTGCCGCTCCTCATCTCATCATTCCATTTGTTTTGTCTTGTTTTTTCACACTCCTGGTTCATATCCCCTCATCAGTACATGTATAAGTATTCCCTCTGCCCCCATGTCTTTGTGTGTGATTGTTTATTGTGGAGGTGACGATAGCTCGGTGGAGCTTTATATATTTGTATTGCCAGGATATTCACTCGTTATACCGCACTGTAGTGTTTTACGCATTGCTGCATACCGCTGTATTTGCCGAATAAACCATTTATTCTGTGATTTACCCTCCTGCGCCTGACTCCGTCCAAATCACCCGCTACAAATCCTTAGATCACTTGTTTTGGTACTGCTCATATGTAGCTTTGTTTTGGTCACAGGTTCAGGAATGGCTGAAAAATCACAACATTTACCTAAAGCTAACTCTGCAAATAGCACTGCTGGGTGATTTGAAAAGCCATTGTCATTCGATCAATAATATAATAATACTCTTAGTAAAAATGTTCATCTTTAATTTACAATCTGTCAAAACTATGAGAATAGAAAGGTTCAGAACCTTTTTTGAAACATCACAGCACAGTTGAAAAATATATGGAAAATATAAATCAAAACTGGATGGTTTTCAGAGATAGACAATTACATTGATGCAGACAATTACATTGATAGAACCCACAATCTATCTGAAATATTAAAGCTGTTCTACCCATAAATAGGAAAGTATACCAGTTTCATTTGAGGACCAGGATGTTGACAGCTGTGCCATACAGATTGCAAAATAGCTGTGAAGAGATTTTTGATGTGCTGATTCCATATAAAATGACACAAGATTCAAGACTTTGTGCTTTTCAGCTAAAATTATTGTACAGAATTCTTGCCATCAACTAAATGTTGAGATTTGGGGCATACAATCATCGCAGCTCTGCAAATTTTGTTGTAAGGATACAGACTCAATATACCATTTGTTCTGGTATTGCCTTCAGGTAGCCTGTTTCTGGTCTCAGGTTCAGGAATGGCTGAAAAAGCATAACATTAATCAAAAATTGACCCTAGAAAAATGCATTGTTGGGAGATCTGGAGAGACCTGGTCAGTCAATTACTAATATACTAATACTCTAAGTGAAGGTATTTATCTTCAACTCTCAATCTGTGGATTCTATTCGATTAGATAGATTCAAATTGTATGTTAAACATCACAGCCACGATAACCTGCTCTTCATAAAAAATGGATGCCACTTCATTCAGTGGGACCACCCTGGCCCCAGGAGGGCCCCGTTAGTGAAGGGGTAGCCAAAATCACCAGGCGTTATTAATTCACCCACAAATGAAATTTGGTTAAAAGAAGAAGAAGGGAAGAAAAAAAACAGCGTAGAGGGGAGAAGGGGTGGCTGTTAAGCGAGAGGAGCTTTTAGCCAATCATGTGGGAGAGTTTGTCAAGCAGTAGATTGCAATGTAAAATATTAATGGTGCTCCCCACCACCAAGAATGAGCGAGCCAGCTCCTAGAAGGGACACTGGCTGTCAATATTTCATGAGAGAGGCCTGTCCCAGACACAAGCAGCTAGCTAGGCTACGCACTGCTGCGCTCAACCTGCCTGCCTCCCTGGCTCTTTAACGCTACATGCACCAGCCAGCCCACCCTGCCTTGCCCCTTCACCTTTAATGCAGCCAGACAGAGTTGGGAGAGTGAGGGGGGCGAGAAGTGGGTGAGATGGGAAAAGTGGTAGGTTGGGGGGGATGGAGAGGAGGTTTAATGGGAAGTGGATTTTGGTCTTGGGCAGAATATGCCCATCGGAACAGGTTTTTTGTTTGAAAGTACAGTTAATCAATCAATCAATCAAATGCATGCCTTTTTTACATAAACTGTTGTCACAGACCCTCAATGAGCAATCAGCAGCACAGTGGCTGTTGTATGCATATAACGTTCTTAGAACCATATGTGTCTTAGAGCTTGGTGAGAGCGTGGTTGTCCTATGGTTATTTTGCATACAACATTCCCACAACTTTCTGGGAATGGTGCAGGATAGTTGCTTGGATTTGGAACATTCTCAGCACATTTAAGGAACTTGACCAAAAAACGTTATTTTCTTGGTATTTCATTACTTTAACAGAACGTTTTCTAAAAGTTCAAACATTGTTACATTTAATTTCAATTTTGGTCATGTTCTAGGAATGTTCTCCAACTGGTTTGACATCATGAATGTTCTCAAATAGTTCATAGAACGTTAAGAAACAACGTTCTTCTGTGGGAATTTCAGTACTTTCCTACTGGTTTCCTCATCATTCTATTTAATGTCATGTTCTCAAATTGTTCAGAGAACGTTAAAAGTTTCATAAAAACCAAAAGAAACCTTTAGTAACGTTCAGAGACGTTCTAAGAATGTTATTTAAAACATATACCTTCCGTTCTCAGCATCGACAAAACTATCTCTATCCTCTATCTTGTTAAGTGTGTTGGTCACGCCCACTAATTGGCCACACCTGATCTTAATGAGTGCTTATTTCCTTTGAAATGGTTTCTGTTTGAATAGACTGAAATGATCGGCTTTGTATCAGTAAAAAAATCATGACATGCTATCTCTGTCCTGGTGGCCCAGTGGACTAATTCCATAGATAGAGAACAGAAAATCATAGGTTTGGAATCTCACTGATGCCATACCAGAATAAAAAAGAAATGTGTTTGCATGATTAATGCCTAAGCAAATAAATGTCCATGTGTTCTATCGAAGTTCAAAATGTGAACTAAGCTAGCAGTATTATTAAAAGTCTTATTGAAACATGTTCTCAGAAAGTTAATTAATCACCTTCAAATAACCTATCATTTCCATCCTCAGAATGCTCCCAGGAAAACTTTCTGGGAACCGTATTAAAATGTTCTCAGAACCTTCCTGCAACCTAATAATTAACGTTCCCAGAACAGTAGAAATGTTCACTTCCGTTCTCAGAACGTTTAAAAAACGTTCAGTTTTACCTTTCAAGAAACGTATGCCTTCATTCCAAGAAACAATGGGAAACCAAAAATGTACGTTCCCCAACTTCCAAGGAACCAAATGTGCTAGCTGGGAAGAAACCTAGAGAATAACTTCCTCCCTTCCAGAACAGAAGTGATTTCACTGGTCTACAGCACCAAGACTTGCGTTAGTTGGTGTGTGTGTGCGCATGTGCCCATGTGTGTGTGGTGGTTGGGAGTCAGGACCTCACCCCAGAGCCAGCACTCAGGGCCTGGACGTTGACCCCCGGCGGGGCGGAGAGCACTCTGTTCTCTTCCCTTCCAGTCGAGCGCCCCTGAAAGACCAGGGAGTAATGGTGTGTGACCCCTGACCCCTGGGGCGCTCCCCATGTCCTGACGCCTCAATAATTGATGTGTGTGAAGGGACGTCCTGCTTGGGGAGTCTGTTCTGCTCTCTCACCTGCCTGGATTCACACACACTCACACACGCTCAGTCACACTCACAGACACGTAGCCTTATTGATTTTGTTAACTGAGCCAATACTGCCGATAGAGCGGCAGGGATTGCTGTGTTTCACTGGACAAACACATCCCTAGTTCTCTCTCTCTCTCTCTCTCTCTCTCACTCTCTCTCTCTCTCTCTCTCTCTCTCTCTCTCTCTCTCTCTCTCTCTCTCTCTCTCTCTCTCTCTCTCTCTCTCTCTCTCTCTCTCTCTCTCTCTCTCTCTCTCTCTCTCTCTCTCTCTCTCTCTCTCTCTCTCCCCCACTCTCTCAGAATATATGTATCTGTCTTTCTCAGACTATAAGGACTTCTTAATTTACAATTGGCCCCTTGATAATCCAATGATTAAATATAACTGTAATATGTAACCTAGTCCACACTGTCTTTTTTCTCCAATAAAACACATTTCCATGTTTCTTATCGATTCACTTATATCTGTATGACATTCAATATCCAGCTCAGCAACTCAAATCATCCTGAAGCTGCAGACAAACTAACTATCATAAAAATTACATTGTGAAGTACAGCATCTGTGTGAGGGGTGAACATCTTCTGGTGTTTTTCTTGGGCAGTTTTTCTGGGGCAGCACCCCCTTGTCCCATCTTCCCCAGGTGCCCTGGGCATGGTCTTTACTGTGTTTTGTCCGTTAAGTACCACCTACAATATTGATGAGGCCCGGAGGGGTGTGTCTGCATGGCTGGGGGTCCGGGACAGGGGTCTGAGGGTAACTGAGTGGACAGGGGTGTGTGTGTGTGTTGCTCAGGGTTTGGTAAGGTAAAGGAAGTCTAACAACATCTCTTCATTCAATAAAAGTTGTTAAGTTAAGTTACATTTTATTCATTGTTGTCATTTATGCAAACCAGCAGCCTGAGAAACCGTTCCATTAGTACAACTCATTATCTCCTCTGCTTGTCAATCATTACCATCTCATGAGAGGAGCTCACCTCTGCATGTCTTTCCTTTCTTTTCAGTTTTTTTTCAGCTGTGGTGGATAGAGGAACAGTGCTATGGACCACTGTACTGTTTATTTAAAGCCCTCACAACTGACTGCACGCCATGAGGCACTGGATGGAGTTTACTTCCTAACAGATAATGGACACTGTACTGAGTCTGTCTATGTCTGGGCTAATATGGGCTACAATATTGGCTTTACTGTATTAGAACTACGGTAGAATTCCGTAGAATCCCTCCTCACACAAACTGTGTGGAGATGGCATTAGTCCTTTGGAGAGATATCCTGGGGGCATTGTGCATATGATCCAGATTATATTATCTTTCTCCATATTTCATGAACAAAAAGGGAAGACTCTCTGTGTGTGTGTGTGTGTGTGTGTTCTGTGTGTGTGTGTGTGTGTGTGTGTGTGTGTGTGAATGTGTGTACTTGTGTGTGTATTTGTTTGTGAGTGCTTATCAGATTTGGGGGTCATGCATTTCATTCCTCTCTCCAACACCTGTGTGTGTGTATAGCTTTGGAGATGGAGGCACGTTCTGGATTAGGTGGAGTGTGAAATTGGAGAAGGTTAGCTCGTTAACTCACATCCACCAATGTTAGCACCAGTCAGTCTAAACTCGATAACACATTCAAAATCAAATTAAAATATTGAACCTGGTTATGCTAATGCAATGTGAAGGTCATGCAGACAGACAGGCAGGCAGGAGACAGGAGACCATCAGGTAATATAATGTGTGTAATTTCCTCATCTCCTTGTCTTACTCATCTCCTCATCTCCTAACCTCAGAGGCAACATCAGGTTTTACTGTAAAAAGGAATCACCATCATCCCATCACAATGACCTCACACAGGTCGCTATGACATACTTTTGGAGAGATGTTCAGCACTGGTGATGTCATGGGCGAATGACAACAAAACAGAGTTAAAGACGTGGATGTACTTTATGTCAATGTTTCCACCTGTCACAAGAGGGCGGCAGAGACTGTCCTAGAGACATTAATGACACGCAGGTGTGTCCTATTACTCATCATGATTTCCCTGTTAAAAGAGGTGTGTTTTCTGTTGTCCTTTGCAGAAGCTTGAATTGTTTGCCGTGTGCGTTTGTCTCCTGAGTGAATTTTCGAGACTTAGTGTTTGTTGTTTTTCCCGTATTACTGTGATCCTTCGGTTACCGTTTCTCAGTAAAGTATTATGTTTATCCTTAACCACTGAGTCCTCGTTTGGGTCTCTTCTCTGCTCCTGGGTCCAACCTCACCACGTCACAGCAAGCTTCTGCCTCCAACATGGGCCCAGCAGAGATCACCCAGATCAAGAATGTTGTAACCCACCAAGGAGCACTGCTGGGGCGGCAGCAAGAACAACTCTCCCAAATATCAGAGACCCTACGGGCACTTACCGACTTCCTCCAACCACAGTCCAACCACAACCCAGGAAGAGCCAATGCCCAAGTCTCATCGCCCAGTGCTACAGGATTTCCTCCAGGGAACTTGCACCGGGAACCCAAGATCCCAGCCCCCAAGCATTATGATGGCCACCCGGGAGGATGCAAGGGGTTCCTCACTCAGTGCTCTCTGGTGTTCGAGTTACAGTCCCCCTCGTTCCACACCGATCGGGTCATGATCGCCTACACCATCTCTCTAATCTCGGGCAAGGCCCTGGCGTGGGCAATAGCGGTGTGGGAACAGCAGCCACCATCCTGCAGCTCCATATTAGCCTTCACTGCCGAGCTGCGATGAGTCTTCAACCACCCAGTTGGCGTACGAGAAACAGACAGCCGACTGTTCAACATCCGCCAAGGGGCCAGACAAGTTGCTTACTTCGCCATTGAGTTCCGCACCCTTGCCGCCGAGAGCGGGTGGAATACGGAGGCACTGGTCACCGCTTTCCACCAGGGTCTGTCTAACTCCATCAAGGATGAACTGAGCTCTCGGGAACTGGGAGAGGACCCCGAGTCCCTGATAATGCTGGCAATCAGGATTGACAACCGCCTCTGAGAATGTGTGAGACAGCGCCTTTTTGACACTATCCCGGTTTCCTGAGCACCCCAAGCCCCCCGATCCAAGCATTGGGGAGCCCATGCAGCTGGGACGCACACGTCTGAGCCACAGGAATGTGACAGGCACATGCACGAAGGCTGCTGCCTCTACTGCGGAAGTCTTGGCCATCTCCATGCAACATGCCCAGAGCTGACGGGAAACGCCAGGGCTCGCCAGGACAAGGGGAGACCCTGACGAGCTGTGCAGTTTCACCCCGGTTACCCAGTCACTGTCTGTCACTACCCACAACCCTCCACTGGGACAACCGTCAGCACCAGATTCAAGCCTTCATGTACTCCGGGGACGCGTATAATTTCATTGATCAAGACTTGACAAGAGAATGACAAATCCCCTGAATGAAATTTCCTATCCCTCTGCAGATTCAAGCCCTTGATGGACGCCCCATTGGCTCTGGCCAGGTGGAATATCAGACATAGCCCATTGTACTGCAGGTTGGCATGAACCACTCAGAGACTCTTAGTTTTCTATTGATCACTGCTCCCGAGAACCCCCTTATCCTAGGGTACCTCTGGCTAGCATTACATAACCCACTATTCTCCTGGTCCACGGGACACCTAGTAGACTGGGGTAAGAACTGCCAGACTAAATGTCTAAGACCCCCACCAAGAGCCTCGCCATATCCCCCTGCATCCATTGAAGAACACGACTTCTCCACTCTCCCTCCTGAATCCTTCGACCTCCAGGAGGCCTTCAGTAAGAGGCAGGCTGCCACCCTCCCTCCTCATCGTCCATACGACTGTGCCATAGAACGCCTCCCCGGCTCCATTCCTCCCCGGGGCCATCTTCACTCCCTCTCGACCCCTGAAGCAGCAGTCATGGACAATTACATCTGGGAGTCGCTGGAGGCAGGGTTCATTCACTCCTCAACATCCCCAGCTGGTGCAGGCTTCTTCTTCATGGGAAAGAAGGATGGAGGTCTGTGTCTCTGCATCGTTTACCGAGAGCTGAACAGAATCATGATTAAGAATCGTTACCCCCTACCCCTCATGTCCGCCGCCTTGGAGCTGGCCCAAGGGGCCCAATTCTTCACCAAACTGGACCTCCGCAGCGCTTAAATTCTGGTGAGAATCAGGAAAACTGAATAGAAAACTGCCTTTTACACCGCTAGTGGCCACTGAGTATTTAGTCATGCCATCCGGATTATCGAACTCACCTGCAGTCATCCAAGCATTGGTCAATGACACTCGTAGGGATATGTTGATTCGGTTCTTCTTTGTTTACCTCGACAACATCCTGATCTTCTCCAAGACCCTTCCGGAACACATCCTGCACGTCCACCAAGTCCTGAGACGCCTCCTGCAGAGTCAACTGTACATCAAGATAGAGAAGTGTGAGTTCCATGTATCCCAAGTCTCTTTCCTGGGCCACATTATCTCTACCGCCGGCATCCAAATGGACTGCAGTAAGGTTAAGGAGGTCACCGACTGGCCCCGTCCTGCCTCACTCAAACAAGCCCAGCGGTTCCTCGGGTCAGCCTTTTATTTTTTACAGCCATTTTATATACGCAACTTTGGTGCGGTGGTAGCGCCTCTCACGGCCTTAACCCGCAAGTCCCAGACCCGTTTTGGCTGGACCCCCGAGGCTGACAGGGCATTCATGGAGCTCAAGGGACGTTTCACCTCTGGACCCATCCTCGTTCATCCTGATCCTACTCGTCCCTTCGTGGTAGAGGTGGACGCCTCAGACACCAGAGCAGGGATGGTCCTTTCACAGTGGAACGAGGGGGACAAGAAACTGCACCCAAGTGCTTTTCTTTCCAAGCAGTTCTCGCCAGCGAAACGCAACTATGATGTGGGCAATCGGGAGCTCTTGGCAGTCAAGTGGGCCCTTGAGGGGTGGAGACACTGGTTGTAGGGGGCACCTCATCCTTTCGTGACCTGGACGGACCATAAGAACTTGGTGAGCGCTGTTTTTTAACAGGTTCAACTTCACTCTAGCCTATCGCCCGGGATCCAATAATCAGAAAGCAGACACCCTTTCCCGTCAACACGATGTCTCTAACGAGGAGAGGGACTCCGAGCCCATCATCCCCAGCTCCCACATTGTGGTTCTCGTGGAGTATTGAGACCACGGTACGACAAGCCCAGACCCGAGAACCTGACCCTGGGGGGGGTCCCACTAACATACTTTATGTTCCGCGATCAGCCCGTTCTCGAGTACTATAATGGGGACACTCCTCTAAATTAACTGGGTATCCTGGGGTTAATCGGACACTGGAGTTCCTGAGACGGATATTCTGGTGGCCCAACATGATTGAGGATGTGAGATCCTTCATTGCGGCTTGTTCCACCTGTGCCCAAAGCAAGTCCTCACGACAACGACCGGCTGGGTTGCTCCAACCTCTGCCCATCCCGAGCCGGCCCTGGTCCCACCTGTCCGTAGACATTATCAAAGGGTTACTTCCATCCCAAGGGCTTACCACTCTCCTGGTGGTCGTCGATCAGTTCTCCAAGGCAGCCCATTTCATCGCCTTACCCAAGTTGCCCTCGGCGAAGGAGACAGCTGATCCCATGTCTTTTGACTGCACAGACTTCCCCAGGACATTGTCTTGGATCATGGGCCCCAGTTCGTCGCACGGTATTGGAAAGCCTTCTGCTCCCTGTTGGGGGCGTCAGTGAGTCTCTCCTCGGGGTTCCACCCACAGTTCGAATGGGCAAACTGAGCGGGCCAACCAGGAGCTGTAGAAGTTCCTCCGCTGTTTCGTCTCCACTCAGGCCATCAACTGGAGCAAGTTCCTCGTCTGGGCGGAATATGCTCATAACACACTGCCGAACTCATCCACTGGACTGTCGCCATTCGAGTGTCAGTTCGGGTTCGCCCCCCCCCACCCTCCCTCCCGTTTCCTGAACAAGAGGACAAAGCGGGGGTGCCATCAGCCGAGGCGTTCATTCGACGATGTCGCTGCACCTGGATCAGAGCGTGATCCTCCTTGCTCCACTCCTCTGCCCGACACTAACACCGGGCAAACCGGCACCGGAGGCCACTTAGGCTCCCCCGACCGGGTCAATGGGTGTGGCTGTCCACCCGTGATCTTCCCTTAAAGGTGGACTCACGGAAGCTCGCTCCACGCTACATAGGACCATTCAAGATCCTTAGTCGCATCAACCCGGTCACCTATTGTCTCCAGCTTCCCAGGTCTATGATGGTCTGTCCATCCTTCCATGTCTCCCGTCTCAAGCTGTTCAGTACCAGTCCCTTCTCTCCCCCCACACCTGCCCCTCCGCCCCCTCGACTTGTTGATGGCCATCTGGCCTACACTGTCCGGTGTCTGTTGGAGGCTCGTTGGGTCCGAGGCACCCTGCAGTACCTGGTGGACTGGGAGGGCTACGGCACCGAGGTGGACTTGTGCGGGACTTAACCAACTACGTGGTAGTTGCCCTGGCTCCGCGGCTGGAGCCGCTCCTAGAAGGGGGGGGGGGTACTGTCATGGTTCCACCTGTCACCAGAGCGCGGCAGAGACCGTCCTAGAGACATTAATCACACTCAGGTGTGTCCTATTACTCATTATGATTTCCCTGTTAAAAGAGGTGTGTTTTCGGTTGTCCTTTGCAGAAGCTTGAATTGTTTGCCGTGTGCGTTTGTCTCCTGAGTGAATTTTCCCGTGAATTTTCCCGTAACCTTCGGTTACCGTTTCTCAGTAAAGTATTATGTTTATCCTTAACCACTGATTCCTCGTCTGGTCTCTTCTCTGCTCCTGGGTCCAACCTCACCACATCACACTTTACTTCAAAATAAAAGACTTCTGTTAGGAATAATGGACCCGGCAGCCTAGTTGGGTTTTGGCAAACACAGTTGGAGAGAATGATCAAAATTATGGTTTTATTTACAGTGTTGTATGCCCACAGTGCTAAAGTGATGATGAAGATATTTACACATTTACAGGTAGGAATGCAAGGCAAAATTGTTGTAGTTCCAAAAGGTTGCAATTTATTTTAAAAAGGCAGGACAAAAAGGATCCAAATGACTTACTGTAGTAACCCAACAACTACAAGGGCAAGATGTCCAGAGGCCCCATGTAGCTCAGTTGGTAGAGCATGGCGTTTGCAACGCTAGGGTTGTGGGTTCGATTCCCACAGGGGGCCAGTATGAAAAATGTATGCACTCACTTAACTGTAAGTTGTCTGGATAAGAGCGTCTGCTAAATGACAAAAATGTAAAAATGTCCAAACAATGCAAAAACTGCAGAAAGACTCACACAACTGAGTCTAATACCTGAGAGCAACAGCACATGACCTATACACGACCAGCCCTCTCAACTAATGAGCTTAAACCTGGGATCCTTCATTGGTGAAACTGTCATGTCCATTTGGGATATTACAACAAAGAAGTTACTGCAAACAGCGGATACAGTTTTTTTTCTCCCTCTGACATCATTGCATGCGTGAATAAACACCAGAATATGTACAGTGGGGAAAAAAGAATTTAGTCAGCCACTAATTGTGGAAGTTCTCCCACTTAAAAAGACGAGAGAGGCCTGTAATTTTCATCATAGGTACACGTCAACTATGACAGACAAATTGAGAAAAAAAATCCAGAAAATCACATTGTAGGATTTTTAATGAATTTATTTGCAAATTATGGTGGAAAATAAGTATTTGGTCACCTACAAACAAGCAAGATTTCTGGCTCTCACAGACCTCTAACTTCTTCTTTAAGAGGCTCCTCTGTCCTCCACTTGTTACCTGTATTAATGGCACCTGTTTGAACTTGTTATCAGTATAAAAGACACCTGTCCACAACCTCAAACAGTCACACTCCAAACTCCACTATGGCCAAGACCAAAGAGCTGTCAAAGGACACCAGAAACAAAATTGTAGACCTGCACCAGGCTGGGAAGACTGAATCTGCAATAGGTAAGCAGCTTGGTTTGAAGAAATCAACTGTGGGAGCAATTATTAGGAAATGGAAGACATACAAGACCACTGATAATCTCCCTCGATCTGGGGCTCCACGCAAGATCTCACCCCGTGGGGTCAAAATGATCACAAGAACGGTGAGCAAAAATCCCAGAACCACACGGGGGGACCTAGTGAATGACCTGCAGAGAGCTGGGACCAAAGTAACAAAGCCTACCATCAGTAACACACTACGCCGCCAGGGACTCAAATCCTGCAGTGCCAGACGTGTCCCCCTGCTTAAGCCAGTACATGTCCAGGCCCGTCTGAAGTTTGCTAGAGTGCATTTGGATGATCCAGAAGAGGATTGGGAGAATGTCATATGGTCAGATGAAACCAAAATATAACTTTTTGGTAAAATCTAAACTCGTCGTGTTTGGAGGACAAAGAATGCTGAGTTGCATCCAAAGAACACTATACCTACTGTGAAGCATGGGGGTGGAAACATCATGCTTTGGGGCTGTTTATCTGCAAAGGGACCAGGACGACTGATCCGTGTAAAGGAAAGAATGAATGGGGCCATGTATCGTGAGATTTTGAGTGAAAACCTCCTTCCATCAGCAAGGGCATTGAAGATGAAACGTGGCTGGGTCTTTCAGCATGACAATGATCCCAAACACACCGCCCGGGCAACGAAGGAGTGGCTTCGTAAGAAGCATTTCAATGTCCTGGAGTGGCCTAGCCAGTCTCCAGATCTCAACCCCATAGAAAATCTTTGGAGGGAGTTGAAAGTCCGTGTTGCCCAGCGACAGCCCCAAAACATCACTGCTCTAGAGGAGATCTGCATGGAGGAATGGGCCAAAATACCAGCAACAGTGTGTGAAAACCTTGTGAAGACTTACAGAAAACGTTTGACCTGTGTCATTGCCAACAAAGGGTATATAACAAAGTATTGAGAAACTTTTGTTATTGACCAAATACTTATTTTCCACCATAATTTGCAAATAAATTCATAAAAAATCCTACAATGTGATTTTCTGGATTTATTTTCTCAGTTTGTCTGTCATAGTTGACGTGTACCTATGATGAAAATTACAGGCCTCTCTCATCTTTTTAAGTGGGAGAACTTGCACAATTGGTGGCTGACTAAATACTTTTTTCCCCCACTGTACTGCAAATTTTTTGACCACGCTGCCGGAGGCTCCTCTACTCCGTTTCTCTTCTGTTTCATCAACAAAACAAAAATAATAACAAAGGCTCTGGTGCGAACAGTGATGCTGTTTTCCCTAATGCGGATTTCATCTTAATAGCCTGAATGAAACAGGAAATGGTCTCATACCAACATGTGGATCCCCCAGGAGGGTAGCTCTCCAGGAACAGGGTTGGGCAGTCCTGTTCTAGAGTGTGCCTGCCTGTCTCATGTACTACTTTACATGTGTTCCAAGATAGCGTAGCAGTGCGGTCGTGTTCTCTTGTGTGTCCATGTAAATAGCCTGTTTTTTTGGTATTTTACGTATATATTTCCCTATCACACTTTTCATCCTTCTACTAAATATACTTTCCTGCAACCCGCCTCACTCAATGTGGAACGGATTCTATTATTTATTCACCTTTATCTAGAATCTCCAGTTGAAACTAGCCAGCCAGCTAACTAGCTAACTAGCTACTTGCTATTAGCCACCGTTAGCAGTTTTCACCCAGAACATTGGATTTTCTGCAGGAATAACTGAATCACTGGACCTTAACACCGGATCTAGCTAGCCGCAACCGAATGGATGTCGAATAGATGTTGCTGTAGGCTAATCACCACTGCCCCCGTAGCACCAGTTAGCCTTGAGCCTTGAGCTAGCCCCGGCTATCTACCTCTCTGTCTACCGAACGGGAGTAGCCAGCTAACCAGCTAATTAGCTACTTGCTATTAGCCACCGTTAGCGGCTTTTTCTCCATTGTCCGTGGCCTGCACTACCTACCAGCCAGCTCTAGCCTGGACTATTATCAGATTTTCTGCCGGAATCACTGAATCACTGGACCTTTATCACTAGATAATCGCAACTAGCTAGCTGCAACCAAATGAACGTTGTTGTTGGCTAATCAGCCTTGAGCTAGCCTTGAGTAAAGCACATCTCCCGGCTATCTACCTCTCTGTCAACCAGACGGGACCTCCTAGAGTCGACACGGAGCCCTGCCGATCCATCACGACTGGTCTGCCGACGTAATTGTCTGTGGTTTCAACAGGCTTCCCGTTGCGACAACCACGAAGATCCATCTGCTAGCCCCGGCCCGCTAGCACACGCAAATACAACTGTGCTTCCTGCTCGCTGTGCTGAAGCACTAATTTGAACTGATCTCTGACTCACATATTGCTGTTCACTGGACCTTATGATCACTCAGCTGCACAGCTGATGCGTGCTGGACTGTTCCTTTACACGGTACCCTGTCCTGTTTATTCTGTTTAGCCTCAGCCCAAACTTTATCGCCATTACCAGTTGTTGTCTTAGCTCTCTCTAATAACACCTGTGATTGCTTTATGCCTCTCTCCCATGTCAATATGCCTTGCCTATTGCTGTTCCAGTTAGTTCTTATGATACAATTTCACTGTAGAACCCCAAGTCCCTCTCAAACTGCCTCAAATAGTTCCTTTGTTCTACCCCCCATACACGCCGAGACCGGCTCAATCGGTGCCTCCAATGATGTTATCTCTTTCATTGTTACCCAACGCTTAGGTTTACCTCCACTGTACTCATATCCTTCCATATCCTTGTCTGTACATAATGCCCTGAATCTTTTCTACAACGCCTGGAAATCTGCCCCCTTTATTCTCTGTACCCAACGCACTAGAAGACCAGTTCTTAAAGCCTTTAGCCGTATCCTTATTCTAGTCTGCCTCTGTTCCTCTGGTGATGTAGAGGCTAACCCAGGCCCTGCAGCCCCCAGTATCACTCCTACTCCCCAGGAGCTATCATTTGTTGACTTCTGTAACCGTAAAAGCCTTGGTTTTCTGCACGTTAACATCAGAAGCCTCCTTCCTAAGTTTGAGTTATTCACTGCGTTAGCACACTCCGCAAACCCTGATGTTCTAGCAGTGTCTGAATCCTGGCTTAGGAAGGCCACCAAAAATTCTGAAATTTCCATCCCCAACTACAACATTTTCTGTCTAGATAGAACTGCCAAAGGGGGTGGAGTTGCAATCTACTGTAGAGATAGCCTGCAGTGCTCTATCATACTATCCAGGTCTGTGCCCAAACAGTTTGAGCTTCTACTTCTAAAAATCCACCTTTCCAGAAATAAGTCTCTCACTGTTGCTGCTTGCTACAGCCCCCCCTCAGCCCCCAGCTGTGCCCTGGACACAATATGTGAATTGATTGCCCCCCATTTATCCTCAGAGTTCATACTGCTTGGTGACCTAAATTGGGATATGCTTAATAATAATATAAATATAATATGCCATTTAGCAGACGCTTTTATCCAAAGCGACTTACAGTCATGCGTGCATACATTTTTTTTGTGTATGGGTGGTCCCGGGGATCGAACCCACTACCTTGGCGTTACAAGCGCCGTGCTCTACCAGCTGAGCTACAGAGGACCACCTTAACACCCCGGCCATCCTACAATCCAAACTAGATGCCCTCAATCTCACACAAATTATCAACGAACCTACCAGGTACAACCCTAAATCCGTAAACATGGGTACCCTCATAGATATCATCCTGACTAATTTACCCTCTAAATACACCTCCGCTGTCTTCAACCAGGATCTCAACGATCACTGCTTTATTGCCTGCGCCGTAACGGGTCCGCAGTCAAACGACCACCCCTCATCACTGTCAAACGCTCCCTAAAACACTTTAGCGAGCAGGCCTTCCTAATTGACCTGGCCCAGGTATCCTGGATTGATATAGATCTCATTCCGTCAGTAGAGGATGCCTGGTTGTTCTTTAAAAGTAATTTCCTCTCAATCTTTAATAAACATGCCCCATTCAAAAAATACAGAACTAAGAACAGATATAGCCCCTGGTTCTCCTCAGACTTGACTGCCCTTGACCAGCACAAAAACATCCTGTGGCGTACTGCATTAGCATCAAACAGCCCCCGCGATATGCAACTTTTCAGGGAAGTTAGGAACCAATATACACAAGCAGTTAGAAAAGCAAAGGCTAACTTTTTCAAACAGAAAATTGCATCCTGTAGCACTAACTCCCAAAAGTTTTGGGACACTGTAAAGTCCATGGAGAATAAGAGCACCTCCTCCCAGCTGCCCACTGCACTGAGGCTGGGAAACACTATCACAATCTACAATAATCGAGAATTTCAACAAGCATTTTGCTACGGCTGGCCATGCTTTCCACCTGGATACCACTACCCCGGCCACCAGCTCTGCACCCTCCACTGCAACTTGCCCATGCCCCCCCCCCCCCCCCCCCGCTTCTCCATCACACAAATTCAGACAGTTGATGTTCTGAAAGAGCTGCAAAATGTTGACCCCTACAAATCATCTGGGCTAGACAATCTGGACCCTTTCTTACTAAAACTAGCTGCCGAAATTGTCGCAACCCCTATTACTAGCCTGTTCAACCTCTCTTTCGTAACATCTGAGATCCCCAGAGATTGGAAAGCTGTCGCGGTCATCCCCCTCTTCAAAGGGGGTGACACTCTAGATCCAAACTGTTACAGACCTATATCCATCCTGCCCTGCCTTTCGAATGTTTTTGAAAGCCAAGTTAACAAACAGATCACCGACCATTTCGAATCCCACCGTACCTTCTCCGCTATGCAATCCGGTTTCCGAGCTGGTCATGGGTGCACCTTAGCCACGCTCAAGGTCCTAAACAATATTATAACCGCGATTGATAAAAGACAGTACTGTGCAGCCGTCTTCATCGACCTGGCCAAGGCTTTCGACTCTGTCAACCACTGCATTCTTATTGGCAGACTAAATAGCCTTGGTTTCTCAAATGACTGCCTCGCCTGGTTCACCAACTACTTCTTAGATAGAGTTCAATATGTCAAATCGGAGGGCCTGTTGTCTGGACCAATGGCTGTCTCTATGGGGGTGCCACAGGGTTCAATTCTTGGGCCGACTCTTTTCTCCGTGTATATCAATGATGTCGCTCTTGCTGCTGGTGACTCTCAGATCCACCTCTACGCAGACGACACCATTTTGTATACATCTGGCCCTTCATTGGACACTGTGTTAACAAACCTCCAAACGAGCTTCAATGCCATACAACACTCCTTCAGTACATTTTACATTTACATTTACGTCATTTAGCAGATGCTCTTATCCAGAGCGACTTACAAATTGGTGCATTCACCTTATAGCCAGTGGGATAACCACTTTACAATGTTTTTTTTTTTTTTTTTTGGGGTGGGGTGGGTTGGGGTAAGGGGGGGGGTAGAAGGATGACTTTATCCTATCCCAAGTAGCCTCCAACTGCTCTTAAACACTAGTAAAACTAAATGCATGCTCTTCAATCGAACGCTGCTGGCACCCGCCCACCCGACTGGAATCACTACTCTCGACGGGTCTGACCTAGAGTATGTGGACAACTACAAATACCTAGGTGTCTGGTTAGACTGTAAACTCTCCTTCCAGACTCACATTAAGAATCGCCAATCCAAAGTTAAATCTAGAATCGGCTTCCTATTTCACAACAAAGCCTCCTTCACTCATGCTGCCAAACATGCCCTCGTAAAACTGACTATCCTACCGATCCTTGACTTTGGCGATGTCATTTACAAAATAGCCTCCAACACTCTACTCAGCAAATTGGATGTAGTCTATCACAGTGCCATCCATTTTGTCACCAAAGCCCCATATACTACCCACCATTGTGACCTGTACGCTCTTGTTGGTTGGTCCTCACTACATATTCGTCGCCAAACCCACTGGCTCCAGGCCATCCATAAATCACTGCTAGGCAAATCCCCGCTTTATCTTATCTCATTGGTCACCATAGCAATACCCACACGTAGTATGCGCTCCAGCAGGTATATCTCACTGGTCATCCCCAAAGCCAACACCTCCTTTGGCCGCCATTCCTTCCAATTCTCTGCTGCAAATGACTGGAACGAATTGCAAAAATCTCTGAAGCTGGAGACTCTCATCTCCCTCACTAACTTTAAGCATCAGTTGTCAGAGCAGCTTACCGATCACTGCACCTGTACACAACCCATCTGTAATTAGCCCACCCAACTACCTCATCCCCATATTGTTATTTATTTTGCTCATTTGCACCCCAGTATCTCTATTTGCACATCATCTCTTGCACATCTATCATTCCAGTGTTAATACTAATTGTAATTATTTTGCACTATAGCCTATTTATTGCCTCAACCTCCATAACTTGCTACATTTGCACACACTGTATATATCTTTTCTGTTGTATTTTTGCCTTTATGTTTTGTTTTACCCCATATGTAACTTTATCGCACTGCTTTGCTTTATCTTGGCCAGGTCGCAGTTGTAAATGAGAACTTGTTCTCAACTGGCTTACCTGGTTAAATAAAGGTGAAAAAAAAAGAAGAAGAAAAAACCTGTGTAGTGCATGCATTGTTTCTAGAACATTCAGCGTTTTTTTTTTACGTTTTTTTTTTTACACCCAACGTGAGACCCTCAAGCTGGAGAGTTGCAGTACAAATGTTAAAACTAAACAGTGGTTTTAGGCTAAATAAGCAACGTAATGACTTTGGTCTAAGCATGACTATAAAGAAGGACTGTTGTTAACACATAAGCAAAAAATGCAAGCGGTCATCTGAACATTAATATAAATGCAACTTTAAGGACTTATTTTAGTAAGTTAGTGCATTCATCTTAAGATAGCTAGGTGGGACAACCACATGTCTCAGTCATAGTAAGCACATTTGTCCTCAATAAAGTCAGTGATAGTATATATTTTTTTTTAAGTGCAAGTGTTAGGTGCGATGGGCGCAGGCCAGAATTGTCACAACTACAAACCTTGCTCTAGAAATGGACAGACATTCTTGCTTGAAACAAAAATAAAATAAAATTGTTATTATTGCTAGTTTTTATTCTGCTAGTGTTTTAGCTGCTTTTTGAGGGATCTTTGTTTTGACGGACCCAATGATCTGCTGTCTGCTTCACAATGCTTTAGTCTTCTGGAATTAGTCTACTCATCACTGACTTGCATGCCTGTTGGTTTGAATTGTAGAAAAAAATATAATACTTTTCATTAATAAGCATTAGTAAATAAGTATGTGTGTAAGCCTATATTGCATAATGTAAGCACTAATAGTCAATGAGTATTATAGCATTTAGAAAGCAATCAAGCATTTATAAGCTTGTATAATGACTTATTAATGAAAGGTATTATAAAGTAAGCATATTACCATCTCAGTCCATAACCATTCACGATAATGCAGTCTGAGAGAAACAGAAAAAATAACTGCTGTAAATGATGGGTTCACTAGATTCATCTTCTAA
Organism: Coregonus lavaretus; assembly: GCF_964263955.1. NCBI lineage: Eukaryota > Metazoa > Chordata > Actinopteri > Salmoniformes > Salmonidae > Coregonus > Coregonus lavaretus. The sequence continues at coordinate 29,803,733 of NC_140002.1, forward strand.
AACAAACATACAGTTAATTTAACAACAACAACCTTTACTGTACGTCCACCCCCAACAAGTCTAATTATACACTCTGGGAAATACTACAGGGATAGGAATATATCAAATATTAAAGCACACGCAACAATGACATATATGAATATAACATGGCTGCTGTAAGAGACAAAGGGCTCAGAAAAAGGCAATTTCCCAGCGTCTGGAGTCTAGACTGCTAACATGGCAGCGTGTGTTGGAAAATGAAACAGGCGATTTATGGATAGTAGGGTGTCTGGTCCTCTGCTGAATCTGTTATTGTCTGCTGCTGGTTGTGAGCGAAGTACAGAGGTGGTCGGGACGGGTGCGGCGGAGAGTGGAGTGTGTGTGTGTGTGTGTCTGTGTGTCTGTGTGTGTGTGCAGCTCTTGCGTGTGTGTTTTTTTGCCTTAATTTGTCTGTGCTGTTTGTTGAGTGGTCCAGTGGAGCGCGTGGTGACAGATGATGTAAATTATTGATTGCAGTCTTTCCTGTAGCTGAGTGTGGCGGGCCTTGTCCTCCTTCTCTCTCTCTCTCTCTCTCTCTCTCTCTCTCTCTCTCTCTCTCTCTCTCTCTCTCTCTCTCTCTCTCTCTCTCTCTCTATATATATATATATATATATATATATATCTCTTTCTTTCTCTCTCTCGTCCCCCACCATATCTCTCTCTCAAACCCCCATCCCATCCCTCCATTTCTTAACCTCCCCATCTCTTTCTCCCCTTCATCTCTTTGCTTTTATTCATCCTTTGCTTTAACAACAATCAATGGGTGAGCCTGGAGACAGGGTTAACAGACTCCTACGCTCTCTCTCTTTGAGTGTCTCATGTTGCCAGCTCCCTCTTCTGGCCTGTCCTCTTGGCCTGACTCACATACTGTAGGATGTCATCTACTGAGAGCTGTTCTGCTCACTGGAACACTTTCATGTCATGACAGATTTACTACTGCTGCTGTTTACAACTCATGTTCCCCTGGCAGACAGACAGAGAGAGAGAGAGAGAGAGAGAGAGAGAGAGAGAGAGAGAGAGAGAGAGAGAGAGAGAGAGAGAGAGAGAGAGAGAGAGAGAGAGAGAGAGAGAGAGAGAGAGAGAGAGAGAGAGAGAGAGAGAGAGAGATCAATTAGGGGTCAGGCAACCTCTGGGGGCTCTCTGTTACTTTAGATGTTTTATTAGGATCCCCATTAACCGACGGCAATGGCGACAGCTAGTCTTACTGGGGTCCGACACATAACAAAAAATACATTACAGACAAAATACTTTACAATTTACATAATTTTAAAAACATTAACATGTAGTGTGTGTGTGTGTTTGCATCTATCAGTTACACATACATGTCAGTACACACAAACAACAAGTAGGTCACATGGGGGAGAGGCGTTGTGCTGTGAGGTGTTGCTTGCACTAAATGAGATGGAAGGGAGTGCCATGGAAGGGAGTTCCATGCAATCATGGCTCTGTATAATACTGTACATTATCATCTGCTGTGGTCCCTCTCTTCCCTCTACCTCTCTCTTTCTCCCTCTCTCTTTGATTTTGCAGAAGTTATAGTATACTGGGATGGACCACAGGCCATTGAACCACCAAAGTAGCAGACTGGCCCAGGACAGGACATGTCCATTTCCCCTGCTGTAAATGGCCTTATCACATCACCCAGCACAGTCCCTCTCCATCTCTCACGGTGTACCTTTTCGCTCTTTGTGCTTCACAACCCTGTCTATGCTATTAGAGCTGCTGCCTGCCTGGCTGAGGGTATGTGTGTGAGTGTCTGAGTGTGTATGTGTGTTAGTGTCTGAGTGTGTATGTGTGTTAGCGTCTGAGTGTGTATGTGTGTTAGCGTCTGAGTGTGTATGTGTGTTAGTGTCTGAGTGTGTATGTGTGTTAGCGTCTGAGTGTGTATGTGTGTTAGCGTCTGAGTGTGTGTGACACCACCTTTGCCAGAGATGGCCAATGGGCCAGCGTATGAGCGTGTCAGAGGGCACTTTTAGAGCCGGACGGGTCTTGCTGCAAGTGTGTGTGATAGAAAGGTAGCGACACAACCAGGTGATGGCATCAATGATGGCAGGGCAAAGGGAGAAAATAAACAATTACATCACAGTTACATCAATATTTCACAGCCCAGGCCTCGCCGTCCACCATCCTCCGCTGTGTTGTAGTCATCCCAGGTTGTTGTTGTTGGGGGTTTCAGTGGGCGCTGAAAATAGCTATATTTCTCTGCCTCTCTCTCGGTCTCTCTCTCTGTGCCTCCATCCCTCGCTCTCCATTTCCTCCGGCCGCTTTTAACCCAGATAGGCTACAGGTCGGCCCGACAGGGAGAGGCTGTAGGGCTGGTGGAGAGGAGAGCGGGAAGAGGGCATCCAAGTGGAGAATAAGTGTGTCCACCGCTCTCTTCTCTCCACCCCCCCCCCCGGCTATGTGCAGTAGGAAAGCTCCCCATCCTGTTGATGATAAGCTGTTTATTTTTTAATGAGCCACTCTGCTGGGTGGCCGTTCCTCCTCCTCTTCCTCCTTCTCTTCTTCTCGTCCGCCTCTCCTTCTCTCCTCCACCTCGTATCCCCCTCTACCCTCTCCTTTTTTGGGGCTCTGAGGCGCAAAAAAATCCCCCCCTCTCCAAAGAGAGTTGTGTTCAGTGAATTACAGTATTGTCAAGCCATGGCCTTGGAGGATCTGAATAGGATCTGATGCGGTTGTCCAGGTCTGGATCTGGGCCTGATGTGTTGATCTCTCCTAACCTCGCTGGAACAGCCCAGCCCAAAACCTGAAATACAAACCAATGATTTAATGGCTAAACTAAATTCCAAGATTGTAATGCTGCTTTGGCCCCATATATCCACGAGGATCTGAAAAGCAACATTTGGAGATAGATTTTTGTTTTGCGAAGAGAAATGTGTGATTTTTAATGTGAGAGCAAAAGTAAGGTGTGTGTGTGTGAGAGTGTGTGTGTGCACATGCGCGTGTGCATGCATGTGTGTGTGGATTATGCCTCTTACCTTATAGATTGCCATTGCTGGTTGTGTGGGGCAGGGCCTGGGAGCTAAAGGTGGTGTACCACTGCTCAGCCCTAATGGCATGAATCAGAATGCACAATCCTGCATCCAGGCCTGCCCAGGCAAAATCAATACTAGCCTCGGACTGCCTTTGCGCGCATGCACACACACACACACACACACACACACACACACACACACACACACACACACACACACACACACACACACACACACACACACACTGAGTGATCATAAAACCGCTCTTTTCTCTGCAGCATTGATCTGTCAATAAAAGACCTCTTGGAGAAGATAGAAAGTACATTATTGTGTCATAAGTGGCTTTTTGTTGAGATGAAGTATGTCAGCTCTCTGTACCTTTGTGGGTACGTGCCTCATGGCGCCAAATGAGTAGCAGGGGCAAAATCGATCAAGGCATCTTAATATACATACTGTATCTACATTATACAGCAAAACCGTTAGGGCCTGGCTGAATATGTAAAATGTATTAAATCATTCGGAAGATGAGTATTAATAAAACAGATGAGCAGGATCATTGATTAATTGTCCATATCTGCTCTGTTGGTGTACTCTACAGTAATGATACATTATTAGTGATCTCTTGCAAAATAGATTTTATCTCAATGAGACTAACTTCATAAACCAAGGGGTGGTTGAGATGATCTATGTACTGTGTGAGGTTGAAGACAGGGACCATTGTGAATACTATAGTATAGTGGGGCTTTCCAAACCATTGATTACCACGGTGCAGCCTGCCTGCGTCGTGCATGTCGCCATCAACAGCCAAGACCTCATTGATTCCTGGACGGACATCGATCACATGCACAATTAATTGAGGCGTAGCACCCCAGATCATGAGCTTGCTTTGGATGGAAATCAATAACAAGGAAGAGGAGGGGAGGGGGGGTTTGGAACATGCCAATAATAACTCTGGGATGTGCCCAAGAGAAGAGAGGATGAGGGTCCCCTAAAATCACAGTTTACTGTGACGACAGGGTAGTGCTCCACTTTCAGGGTGTGTGTGTGTGTGTGTGTGTGTGTGTGTGTGTGTTTGTCCCCACAAGGATAGTAAAACACTGAAAATTCTCCCTTGTGGGGACATTTCCCACTTCCCCATGAGGACAAAGACTATTTTAAGCTTACTGTTTAGGTTTAGGGTTACAATTAGGGTTACAATTAGAGTTAGAGTAAGGGTAAGGGGTTAGTGGTTAGGAGTTAGGTTTAGGGTTTAGGTTAGGGTTACAGGTTAAGGTTAGGGTTATGTTAAGGAATGGTTTAGGGTTAGGGTTACAGTACATTTAGGGTTAGGGTTAGGGAAAATAGGATTTTGAATGGAAATTAATTTTAGGTCCCCACGAGGATAGAAGAACATAGCATGTGTGTGTGTGTGTGTGTGTGTGTGTGTGTGTGTGTGTGTGTGTGTGTGTGTGTGTGTGAGTGTGTGTGAAACAGGGGAGACCAGGGAGTGAGCTGAATTATTGATGGGTTTTCTACACAAAAATGTGACAGTTGACTTACATTCTTCATTTAGCTGGAATTGAATCAGATATCGTTGGGCTAACTAATCAATACATGGCAAGGCAACTCAGTGTCTGATCAGACAAGTGTGTGATTGTAAAAACACCACACGCTCGCTCGCACACACACATACACACACAAACACACATACTAAAAGTGGAACACTACAAATTCACCATTCTGTGATTGGGTTTAGCATTAGTGTATTTGGGCAGAATATGTTCTGTGAGGAAGGGAACCAGCGATGATGGAGAGAGGGATGGGTTGGAGAAGAATTGCATGGCACATTAAGTTTTGCGAACATGGACAATGTTATTTCTTTGTACTTTGTATTGCATTGTTGTAGCTGTTAGTTGTATTACTCCAAGAGACACATCCATTAATGATTCAGAAATCATACATTGTAAGCTTAAGCTATCATTATTTATGAAGTGCGTGAGTCGTTGTTACTACAGTAGCGCTGTCCTGTTTAACACTCAACTTGGAAATGGAATCAATGTGATTTTCCTCACAATAACAACTGCAATAGGAACTGGAGGAGGGAAATGTCTCCATTAAATTAATTATATAGCAACTGGAGCCTAAGGATCTGACCATGGCAAAATGGCTGCTAGATAGCCCACCTTGCGGGCAAAACATATTAGTGGCACACATACTGACAGCGGAGAGAACATTTTCTACAATTCTACACATTTTGCCATGGGGCGTAGAGAAAATGTTGCAGTTTTAAAACACGTTTTCTGCAATTCTACACATTTTTCCATGGAGTGGAGAGAGAAAATGTGTAGTTTTACAGCTAATGTCCTGCAATTCTACACATTATGACATGACTTATGCCACTTTAATTATATCTGAGTCAGACTAACAAAATCAGTGGGGACCTACTGGAGGTGCCCGGTTGGTATTCGGACATGATTACAACAAGTTTAGATAGCTGGCTAGACTAACTTACCAACCTAAAAATGGTTAACTGACATGACACATGGCTAATTGAGTGACAAGAGAAAAACTGCTGATGCACAACCAAATTTTATCTAAATTCTAACTCTCAATAGTAAGTTGAGACCCTGAATTAGTTCCAAATTTTTAAAAATAATTGGGTCGGGGGCCCCCTAGTGGCCAGGGGCCCTAATCGACCGCTTATGTCGCTTATGCCTGGAGCCAGCCCTGCTGCTAGATGAAGATCGCTGAAGCGAGGGGCAGAAATGAAAGGGGAAAAAAGCAACCAAACAAATCTCCAATGACTTCTGTGAAATTGACATTTTTCCCAATATACCCACCAGAGAGATAGAGTGAGTAAGAGAGAGCAAGAGAGAGGGAGGGAGAGAGGAATGAACATGATGAGGGATAGGAATCAGAGAGAGATATGAGTGATGAATCATCAAGCCTCTGACAGGGGAGATAGAGGGAGGAGGGAGCGAGGAAAAAAAGAGATGTGAGAAAGAAAGAATGAGATGATCGATGCTCACAAACTTGTCTTTATGAAATAAAGAGACAGAGAGAGATACAGAGGGAGATAAAGAGCGAGAGAGAGAGAGAGAGAGAGAGAGAGGAAAAAGCAGAACCCCTCTACTCTAATAAACATCTCTTTAACTTAGCCCACTCACAACAAAGCAGTTGGCTGACTCCCTCCGATCTGTCAGGCTCCACCAGCCTCCATGCAGCCCTGCTCCACTCCACTCTACTCTACTGTAGCTTCTTCACAGAGAGAGATGCTCCTCCATGTGATCAATAATAGATGGGCCTGTCTCCTACCCTGCAGTAGGCCAGCACATTAGGTAATGCAGGAGCTACATTTAACTAGATGGGCTTGTTAATGCCTCCCCCTGGGAAGAGCCCGGTGGGTACCAGGGAGGGGAAATAATGTTTGCAGATTGCAGATCACAGTGCACTCCGAGCGGCCAGGCACACAGTGGTGGCTTCCTGCTGGGAGTGATGGGGGTTGGCACTCACCCCCTCCGTTCTCGGAAGCCGAACTCCTACGCCTTCTTTTACCTCTTCTTCCTCTATTTCTCTTCTTCAACCATGCCTATACCCCATACCCTCAGCATAACCCCTCCATATCCCTGCCCCCGTCTTCTTTCCACAACCTTTCCCTACTCCTTACTTCCACTCCCCTTATCCCTTCCCTTGCTTTCACCCTTCCACATGCCATTCAGAAGCCTTATTGGGTTTTTACATTATAAGGAAGATGCATGGGCTAAATTGTTGGAGCTTTCCGAGTAGCCCCTAGAATGTACATTGGACATATACATGTAACATAGTACCAACATGCGAATGACATAGCCATTGGCAGAAACATTGATAAGTCTTTAAATGGTAGGATATGCAGCACCATCGGGGTTCAGTGTGGTAATCTGCATACAGAAACAGCATCAAACATCATGTAGCCTATATCTCAGCAGGATATGTTCCTATTTGATTGTTTTTATGTTCTTCATCCTGAACCAGGGGGCCTTGGGAGCCTTGACCTGCTCACACCCAAGCCTCGGCCCTCCTCCAACAGGACATTCGCTCTCCCTCATGGCTGCTCTTGGCCCCCCTCCTGGCCCCCACGCTCTCTGGTTGGTTCTCTGTGGGGATTTAAAAGGGCCCTTCAATTAGGCTTGGGTGGAAGTGCCTGTCGGAATGAGAGTGTGTGTGGTTGTCCCACTCTGCATGCGGGGACTAACGCAGGGCCATGGCTCGGGTCCTGAACCACAGCTCCACCAGCTCCACCAGCTCTCTAATGTTTGAGGCTTACGCCTCGCTGAGTGACACGCTGTTTACAAAAGAGAGAGGAAGAGAGGGGAAAGGGAAAGGGAGAGAGGAAGGAGAAATAAGGAAAGAGTGTGAGAGAGATGGGGCGATGAGTGTAAGAGAGAGAGAGAGATAGATGGGGTGGTGGTGTGTGTGTGAAAGAGAGAGAGATGGTCTCTGTTTCTAAATGTGTTCTGTTCCTTTTGGCTGGTGACTAATGATTGCTGATGGATAGGGGGAGTGGTGGAGAGGAGGTGAGTGGGGGGTGAGAGAGGGGGAGAGATGGGGTGAGAGATGGGGTGAGAGAGGGGGAGAGATGGGGTGAGAGGGGGGAGAGATGGAGTGAGAGAGGGGGAGAGATGGGGTGAGAGAGGTGGAGAGATGGGGTGAGAGAGGGGGAGAGGAGGGGGGATGAGGAACGGGTGAGGAGGAGTGATGGCAGGTGTGACTGTCAGGTCCAATCAGGGCTCTGTGCCCAATACCCATAATCCTTTGGGAAAAAAACAGGAGAAAGAGCACTCTTCTATTGCTTTCCACCCCTTTCCTCACTTTCCCCTCTTTTACCCCTCTCCCTCCTCTTCCCTCCATTCTCCATCTTCACCTCTACTATACTCCTTCCCCCTCCCCTTTTCTGGTGCTTTTTCACCCTCTCCACACCTGTCGACTCGATTATGTAAATGAGCATCGGCGGCGTACCCCTAAAAAGCAGATTATGGCTGGAGTGGCTCTTGATTGTGACACAGTTATTCCACTGGGGGAAGGAGGGGGGCAGTATTTGCACATCATTTGGAGAGGTCTGTCGCTCCTGTGTCCTCCTGTGTGTGTGTGTTCCTATTCATTTGTGTGTGTTATGGGGGGGGGGGGGGGCACTCTGCCACTCTGCTCCTGGTTTCTGTACACCAGAGAATGGCCCCTGACACTATGTGACTGACTGCCACGTTCCCATTAAGCCCCTCTCTGGGATCTGGGAGAGACCACATACATAGAATCAGACGTATTGGACCATCCACAGGCTGCCTGGCAGACACCCGCTAAGGGACACACTTACCCCCAGACACACTGCTAGATTTGTTTTTACTCTCCGTTTGTCTGTCTGTAATAGTAAAGCGTTGGCCTACATTCAAAGCCTTGCCGTCTTGGCATTTGACAGACATGTTTAAAGAAAATTAATATTTCAGGTGGCGAAGACATTAAAACTTCCATTTGATGGGTTTAGCAGTATTTCTAACGGCGTTGGGTGTTGCCCAGAGCCTTACCTTTTTGCTATGAAGTTCCATTGGATTTTGCTACGGCAAAAGAGAGAGAGAGAGAGAGAGAGAGAGAGAGAGAGAGAGAGAGAGAGAGAGAGAGAGATGGTATTGGTGATGAGATAGGAGGGGAAGTTTCGGGCAATGATACCATTGTACAAAGCTTACATTTTTCAAAAAGACTTGATTCATAAAAATTGCAGGCTGTCTCATTTTGCAGACAAGGTTTAAATATTGTAACTGTTAAAAGCTGAGGCTGCTTTTTGCAATCTTTTACATTTTACTCATTTAGCAGACACTCTTATCCAGAGCACCTTCAAATAGGGCGCGCATACATTTTCGTACTGGTAGGAATCGAAACCACAACCCTGGCGTTGCAAGCACCATGCGCTACCAACTGAGCCACATGGGACCTGCAATCTATGATCTTGGGCTGAGAGAGAGGAGGGGAAAGAGAGACAGCTACATGCTTAACACCTGCCTCTGTGTCTCTGTGAGAGTCTGTCTCTACTGCCTGCCTGTCACCAGTCACTTATTAACCTCTGAGCCGCTGTGGGGAGGGCCATGCAATTATTGTTTTGTAATTCCTACACATTCTACAGTCCAGAGATTCTCACTTTTGTCTCTTCTTATTCCATCTGTCCATGATGAAAGTATAGATCTGTAACCCCATGAGGACCTCAGTAGCACACACACACACACACACACACACACACACACACCTTAATTTTCGTCTGTTTGGGTGCTGTGGTTACTGAGGCTGTTTAGGTCTGGGTCTGGGTCCTGGGTGTGAGGTCCTGTAGAAGAAAGGCAGTATTGTGTGGAATACCATATTTCTCTCTCCAGGAGGTGAAGAGGTCAATACCCCATGTCTTTGAAGAGGATGAAGAGTGTGTGTGTGTGCCGGTGGGCATGCGTGAGTGTATTTGTGTTGGTTGTTTGAAGGTTGATGTCCACCTGTCTAACCTGACCTCCACTTTACTATGGTACTGTATATACTTTACTTCTCAGACTGGCATTCAAAGATCATCTGTGTTTTCTCATAGATTTGTCAGCAGTAGGCCTATTGTTTTAAAGTACAGTACATCACTTTAGTACGTATACATTAACATAATTCCATAACACTTTAACACAGTGTTTTTCAGTTGTTTGGTACAGGGCAAGTCACAGTGCATGCCATTTACTGGGCATGATGATAATGTACCATGATTTATGCTAAGCAAAGCTTACATCCAGTCAAGAAAAAGTAATGAGCTAAATGCTGAAGGTCAGGTGTTTTTTGTCCATTGAAACGCTCACACATTGAGTCTGGTGCACTGCAGGAGGTCTGGTGGAACACCGTCTAGTAGCTGTAACAGTCTGACCCTTATTAAACTGCATCCAGACACAGTTATTTAGCTCACTGTACCTCCAGGTCTCTTTACCCCAGGCTTTGTCCTCCTGGCTAACTCACACAATCTGGTGATCATAGCTGGCATGGGCCTGGGTGCAGCGTGAGCTAAATAGAGATGAGCTGAGCTGAGTAGCAGCCATGTAGAGTAGAGTGATGGTCTGTCTGTCTGAGCCTGTATTAATTAACCAGTGTCAAGGTGGAGCCATGAGAAGAGAGGGGAGAGAGGGGAGAGGGGGGAGAGGGGTCGACATCCTTGCTAATTCGCTGACATGGGGGCGAGGGGAGGGTTGGACTCTAATAATATTGTTTCTTGAAGGAGCAGCAGTAGCTATGAGAGGAACAAAAGTAAGTGTGCCCCGTAAATCCTGTAGCCAATTAGTCTGTATGAATAATTAAAGATCATTGTCTGTGCTGGGCGGCTGCAGATTGAGTTTCCCTCTGCCAGGCTAGATTGTTATGACAAGTAGTGACTACATAATGATATTAGGGATTAATAATTCAAGGCAGGCTGTGTTGCTGCAGGTGACGGGGCCTGCAGTGAACTCACTCTCTCCATACCACAAATTATGGGTGGTCAGAAATCAGAAAACTGAAATTGAAATGTGTGTGTGTGTGCGCATCCAGTGTGTGTGCATTTAAGTTTGTGTGTGTGCGTTTGTGTTGTGTCCATGACAACACGTGCATGCATGCATGCTGATGTGTCTGAGTGTGTGTTAGCCACTTCGATTATAGGGGTTAGGTTGATTGACTATGGGGGTAAGCTAGCCTTGCAGGCTAGCAGTGGCACATCTGCTACAATGGTGATAAAGACTACACAACAAAGGAGAGTGGTGCTGAGTGTTATGTGTGTCACAGTACAGGGGCATAGGGGATGGAGGGGTGGGGGAGATGGCAGGCAGTAGGGGGGTTGAAAGGTAGAGGGACAGCTGTGGCATCCATGTGCCAAACCACTATCACCACCATGACCATATCACCACATGCCTGTATGGCTTCTGCACCAGTAGGCCCGGCCTAATGGATCCAGCCTACCCATCAAGTCTGTCCACTGGGCCCCCTGGGAGAGCTGCATGCCCAGGTCTGTCCAGCGTGGGTAGGCCCTCTGTCACAGTGACAGACGCCGGATGACAGATCCTTTCCAACCAGGAGGGCATGGTGGTCTCTCTTGTGCAGCTCCACATCTGGGCCCAGCTGGCACTGTCTGTCTGACTCTCACCCACCCGCTGGAATTGAATTTGAATTCCTGCAGAACAGAAAGGGGAAAGAGAGAGAGATAGAGGGTAGAGAGAGCAAGAGAAAGTGGGGAGAGTGAGTTGAGTGAGTGAGTGATTGATCGAGTGAGAAAGGGAGAGTGGAAACATCAGTCAGTGTTTTAGTGTGATTGCCAGTGCCAGTGTGAGGAGTGTGGAATGGGAGAAGGATGGGAGAGCTCAGAGGAGATCTCTTTAAAAGGAGCAGGGAATCCATAATTCCTTTTGATAAGCTCAAAAACCAGAGAGAGGCAGCAGACATTTTCCACAGACATTTTCCAAGTTGAGATCTCCTTGTGGCAAACCTTGGCTTCTCCCAGTAGGGTAGTATTACTCAGGGTAAAACCAGAGTTTGGGGAGTGTTAGTTTTGAACACAACCCTTATAGACTCCTGCATATGAGTCTCTCAGACAGTTTATGGCAGCTGTCAATAAATTCAGCTGTCAATAAATTTGGAGGCAAAGAGGAGGCCTATTTGCTTTAGGTATAAAAGGTTGGAAGTTGAAAGTTGAACTTAAGTTATGCACCAATTTAGGAAAGGAAAGTAACTTTAGAAAGGTAAAACAAACCAAAATCTTGTTTATGTTTAGATGTCAATGGAATGTTTTACAAATCTATAATTCAACCAATCTATAATCTAACATGCAAATGACTCACATATCAACAGAACAAATCCGCCATAGGGACGGTGTGAGCAGAATACGGTGTACTCTTCCAAAACGGTTCTTCGGCTGTCCCCATAGGAGAACCCTTTCTGGTTCCAGGTAGAACTCTTTTGGGTTCCATGTAGAACCCTCAGTGGAAAAGGTTCTACATGGAACTCAAAAGGGTTCTACCTGGAACCAAAAAGGGTTCTTTAAAGGGTTATTCTATGGGGGTTCTAGATAGCATGTTTTCTTCTAAGAGTGTGGGGGTCTATTCAATTAAAATAACGAAAAAGCATATCAAGCCATATTAGTTCCCCATTCCATTTCATATTCCATCAAGGCGCAAAATGACAGGAATGACCCTGGTGTCTTTCTTATTCAAACACAACTTAACATACAGTTAATAATACATATGTACTGTATATCTAAAGGGAAATTGTATTCAATTTGCCACCCTAAGAAATGTAACTCCTACCGATGTGTGACTTAAATTGTCTGATTTAAATGTAACCCTCTCATTTATAGTGCACAAGGTAATCAATAAATTAATTATATGCCATCAGGTCTCTGATTTAATTGCTGGGCGCTTACATTATTTATCTTTGGTTCTTTTTGTGAATTGAATACACTAAGAACTGATTCCCAACATTGATTACGAAGTTAAAGAGTGATCAGAGTGAATGGGATATTAATTTATAAAAATAATTGGGCACATGAGTTCAGCTGAGCTCACAGGGACACCGTAGTAGCATATCGAGGAAATTCATCATATCATTTTGGTGGTAGGATTGATGAAAAATACTTACTGTGAGGTAGGACGTGGGGATAAAGTGGCGATAATACTTACTGACGTAGGGGCCGATTCAGACTTTTTACGCATTTTGATTTAAGCACTTCTCGGTAGTTGGTATTCAAACTTCCCTTTTGCAGGTGCGTAGCGTGCTCTGTGGGTGTGGCTCCCTTGCGCGCACTGAATAAATGTAAGTAAACTGATGAAAACCCTCCCACTTGCTGACCAACCGATTCTGTCGTGGAGTTTTCATTCAAGAGGGGTTTCATTACATTTATTTAAAGACTGTGTTACCGCACAGCAAGCGATACCAGTGCACCAAGTCTGGAACCAACAGCACCCTGAACAACTTCTACCCCCAAGCCATAAGACTGCTAAACAAGGCTGCTAAATAGTTAATCAAATGGCTACCCCGACTACCTGCATTTACCATTTCTTGAACTAACTCTCTTGTACTGACTCTATGCACACACACTGGACTCTACCCATACACTCACACATACTTACACTGACACACACACATACACACACTACATATGCCCACACACACCTTCACACTCACCACATATGCTGCTACTGCTCCACATACACTACTGCTACAGCACAGTCTATTATCTATCCTGTTGCCTATTCACTTTATCCCCAGCTATATGTACATTGATACCTCAATTACCTCGTACCCCTGCATACCGACTCGGTACTGATACTCCCTGTATATAACCATTTTATTTTTACTCGTTATTGTTATTCGTTATTCACTTTTTATTTATTCCTTGTGTCACTATTTCTATTTGTGTGTTTATTTTTTCTTTATCTTTTACATTGTTGGAAAAGGACCCGTAAGCATTTCACTGTTGGTCTGAACCTGTTGTTTACGAAGCATGTGACAAATAACATTTGATTTGATTTGATTTGATTTAAATATGCTGACCAGCATGGTCTTGCTGGTTATGACGACTGACCAGCATGGCCTAGCTAGTCAAGCTGGTCTGACCAGCATGGTCTAGCTAGTTAGGCTGGCCGACTAGCTGGTCAAGCACCCATTACTGAAGCGTTTTTTTTCTTCAGTTTAGATGGTTTAGCTCAGCGCTCTCCAATCCTGTTCCTGGAGAGCTACCGTCCTGTAGGTTTTCGCTCCAACCATAATTTAGCACACCTGATTCTAATAATTAGCTGGTTGATAAGCTGAGGCAGGTTAGTTACAACTAGGGTTGGGCTGAAAACCTGCAGGACGGTAGATCTCCAGGAACAGGGTTGGAGAGCCCTGTTTAGGTAGTCTCATTTATTAATCTTTCTAACCCTGGCAGTCATTCTGAATGAGGGTGAATTAAAGTTCCAATCGTTGGATGCCCCCACTCTGGCTGGATTCCAATAGGAATTAAACATCACTTTACAAATGTATTTATGAAATGTATTGTCTTAAATAATTAAGCATATTAATGCTGGTTTTGCTGGTGACCAGCATATGCAGCATACCAGCATTACCAGCATGAGCTGGTCACCAGCATACAATAATCAAAGTATCCAAAACACAACAAATGCTGGTCACCAGCAAAACCAGCACTAGTCACCAGCATATGCTGGGGTATGCAGTTTATTTCATGCGGCGTGTTCATTTAGCAGGATTGCTGGATGAGCTAGGTGGTGGAGAGCAACTACAGTGCTGCGCAATTGGCGGCTATTTCGCAGACGCAGGCGGGGTCACCAGGTTCGTTGACGGCATAATTGTTGGGGACAGTTGGGACATTTCTTTCATTTATGAACCCAGTGTGAACCGACAGGATTCGACCATTGGTTGATGCGGTTCACTTGCCTGATGACTCATACTGAATTTAATTATATCTATCACTACATACATTCAGTCAAAGTGAAGGGTGTTGTACAAAACAAGTCGTCTTGGATCGTCTCTAACTAATCAGAGGATCAAAGCCAATGATTATTTTGAAACGCCGCTTTCCCCACGTGTGTTCAAGCTCTGGCCCAACCCATCGGTTTCTGGGACCAATCAGAATTATTTGAATGTGTTCACAATCAAAAAATTGTCGGGGAGGAGATCAAATTCAGACTCATCGTGGCGTTTGGTCAGAGCGATATGGATGGGTAGCCAAGCAATCATTTCACTGTCTGAGCAGCGGAACGCGCCCAATGATTACACCCCAGCTCCATTACATATTCTTTCTCTGTCTGCTTGGGTTCTTCTGTGGCCTGTAAAAATATTCAGCTGTTGATACCAATAGGACAACAACTCAACAAAAAATATATGTAATTATATTGTAGGAGATGTTCAATAGTGTTTTCCATTGGGCAAGCCAGAGAGATTCCATAGAGGATGTTGTTCCCACTGTGACGATTAGAACTTATCCAAACCTAACTCAATCATCAAGTTTGCTGATGACACAACAGTGGTAGGCCTGATTACCAACAATGACGAGACAGTCTACAGGGAGCAGTTAAGAGCCCTGGTGGAGTGGTGCCAGGAAAATAACCTCTTCATCAAAGTCAACAAAATGAAGGAGCTGATCGTGGCCTACAGGAGACAGCAGAGAGAGCACGCCCCCATCCACATCGACAGGGCCACAGTGGAAAGGGTCAAAAGCTTCAAGTTCCTCTGCGTGCACATCACTGACGACCTGAAATGGTCCCTTCACACAGACAGTGCCTCTTCAACCTCAGGAGGCTGAATAAATTCAGTTTGGCCCCTAAGACCCTCACAAATTTCTACAGATGCACCATTGAGAGCATCCTGTCGGGCTGTATGACAGCCTGGTACAGCAATTGCACCGTCCGCAACCGCAAGGCTCTCCAGAGGGTGGTGCAGTCAGTCCAATGCATCATCGGGGGCACACTGCCTGCCCACCAGGACATCTACAGCACCCGGTGTCACAGGAAGGCCAAGAAGATCATCAAGGACCTCAGCCAACCGAGCCACGGCCTGTTCACCCTGCTACCACGTAAGAGGAGACAGTACAGGTGCATCAAAGATGGGTCAGAGAGATCAATAAACAGCTTCTATCTCCAGGCCATCAGACTGTTAAACAGTCACCACTAGCCAGCCTCCGCCCAGTACACTGCCCTGAATCTTAGTCACTGTTACTAGCCAGTTACCACCCGATACTCTACCCTGCACCTTAGAGACTGCTTTGCCAGATGTATATAGAGTCATTGAACACTGGTCACTTTAATAATGTTTACATACTGTTTTACTCACTTTATATGTACATACTGTATTCTAGTCATGGCTCATAGTATATAACTACTGCTATACACACCTTTGCTATTCATATACTGTCCATACTGTCTATACACACCATTACATATACACTGTGTGCACAATTATTAGGCAAGTTGTATGTTTGAGGATTCATTTTATTATTGAACGACTACAGTGCTCTCGGTCAATCCAAAATGTTAATAAACCTCAAACCTGAATATTTAAGAAAGTAAAAGTGAGGTTTTAGCTTTCTATGGAGAATATCTATGTGTGCACAATTATTGGGCAACTATTAGTGTGCAGAATTATTATGCAACTAAATGAAAAACGAAAAGTTCCCCATCTCACTTGTTTATTTTTATCATTTAAAGTGAGAATAATAAACAAACAACTCAAAATGTACAAATAAACATTTCTGACATTTCAAAGCAAAATCAGTGACCAATATAGCCAACCACAAGTTCTCAATAGGGTTTAGGTCAGGTGAGGAAGGGGGCCATGTCATTATTCTTTCATCTTTAAGGCCTTTACTGGCTAGCCATGCAGTGGAGTACTTCGATGCATGTGATGGAGCATTGGGCTGCATAAAAATCATGGTCTTCTTGAAAGATGCAGACTTTTTCCTGTACCACTGCTTGAAGAAAGTGTCTTCTAAAGAGTTGAGTTTGGGAGTTGAGTTTGAGTCCATCTTCAACCCGAAAAGGTCCAACTAGCTCATCTTTAATAATACCAGCCCATACCAGTACCCCACCTCCACCTTGCTGGCGTCTGAGTCGAAGTGGAGCTCCATGCCCGTTACTGATACAGCCACGGGCCCATCCATCTGGTCCGTCAAGAGTCACTCTCATCTCATCAGTCCATAAAACCTTTGAAAAATCTGTCTTCAGATATTTCTTGGCCCAGTCTTGACATTTCAACTTATACGTCTTGTTCAGTGGTGGTCGGGTTTCAGCCTTCCTTACCTTGGCCATGTCTCTGAGCACTGAACACCTTGTACTTCTGGGCACTCCAGGTAGGTTGCAGTTCTGGAATATGACAGCACTGGAGGATAATGGGTTCCTGGTAGCTTCATGTTTGATTCTTCTCAAATCTTTGGCAGTTAATTTGCGTCTTTTTTTCTCAACACGGTTCTAGCGACCCTGTTGACTATTTGCAACAAAACGTTTGATGGTTCTGTGATCACGACCTGATATCTTAGCAATTTCAAGAGTGCTGCATCCCTCTGAAATACTTTTTACAATTTTTGACTTTTCAGAGTCAGTTAAATCTATTTTTTGGCCCATTTTGCCTGAGGAAAAGAAGCTGCCTAATAATTATACACACCTTGATATAGGGTGTTGAGCTCCTTAGGCCACACCCTCCCTCATTACACAAATACACATCACCTGATATGCTTAAATCCAATAAGCATTCCAGTTTATACAGCTTGGAGTTGGGAAATATGCATAATAATGATAATATGGTCAAAATACTGACTTGCCTAATAATTGTGCACACAGTGTATATACTGTATAAAACCTAATATTAGATGGAGGAATTTTGCAGTCATTGCAGCTAAAGCGGGCACAACCAGTTATTGAGTGTAAGGGGGCAATTACTTTGTTTATGGAATAAATGAAATAAGTATGTAATTGTTGTGTTATTTGTTCACTCAGGTTCTATTTATCTAATACACTGCTCAAAAAAATTAAGGGAACACTTAAACAACACAATGTAACTCCAAGTCAATCACACTTCTGTGAAATCAAACTGTCCACTTAGGAAGCAACACTGATTGACAATACATTTCACATGCTGTTGTGCAAATGGAATAGACAACAGGTGGAAATTATAGGCAATTAGCAAGACACCCCCAATAAAGGACTGGTTTTGCAGGTGGTGACCACAGACCACTTCTCAGTTCCTATGCTTCCTGGCTGATGTTTTGGTCACTTTTGAATGCTGGCGGTGCTTTCACTCTAGTGGTAGCATGAGATGGAGTCTACAACCCACACAAGTGGCTCAGGTAGTGCAGCTCATCCAGGATGGCACATCAATGCGAGCTGTGGCAAGAAGGTTTTCTGTGTCTGTCAGCGTAGTGTCCAGAGCATGGAGACGCTACCAGGAGACAGGCCAGTACATCAGGAGACGTGGAGGAGGCCGTAGGAGGGCAACAACCCAGCAGCAGGACTGCTACCTCCGCCTTTGTGCAAGGAGGAGCAGGAGGAGCACTGCCAGAGCCCTGCAAAATGACCTCCAGCAGGCCACAAATGTGCATGTATCTGCTCAAACGGTCAGAAACAGACTCCATGAGGGTGGTATGAGGGCCCGACGTCCACAGGTGGGGGTTGTGCTTACAGCCCAACACCGTGCAGGACGTTTGGCATTTGCCAGAGAACACCAAGATTGGCAAATTCGCCACTGGCGCCCTGTGCTCTTCACAGATGAAAGCAGGTTCACACTGAGCACGTGACAGACGCGACAGAGTCTGGAGACGCAGTGGAGAACGTTCTGCTGCCTGCAACATCCTCCAGCATGACCGGTTTGGCGGTGGGTCAGTCATGGTGTGGGGTGGCATTTCTTTGGGGGGCCGCACAGCCCTCCATGTGCTCGCCAGAGGTAGCCTGACTGCCATTAGGTACCGAGATGAGATCCTCAGACCCCTTGTGAGACCATATGCTGGTGCTGGGTTCCTCCTAATGCAAGACAATGCTAGACCTCATGTGGCTGGAGTGTGTCAGCAGTTCCTGCAAGAGGAAGGCATTGATGCTATGGACTGGCCCGCCCGTTCCCCAGACCTGAATCCAAATGAGCACATCTAGGACATCATGTCTCGCTCGATCCACCATGGGATGCTTTAGTCCAGGTCTGGGAGGAGATCCCTCAGGAGACCATCCGCCACCTCATCAGGAGCATGCCCAGGCGTTGTAGGGAGGTCATACAGGCACGTGGAGGCCACACACACTACTGAGCCTCATTTTGACCTGTTTTAAGGACATTACATCAAAGTTGGATCAGCCTTTAGTGTGGTTTTCCACTTTAATTTTGAGGGTGACTCCAAATCCAGACCTCCATGGGTTGATAAATTTGATTTCCATTGATAATTTTTGTGTGATTTTGTTGTCAGCACATTCAACTATGTAAAGAAAAAAGTATTTAATACGATTATTTAATTCATTCAGATCTAGGATGTGTTATTTTAGTGTTCCCTTTATTTTTTTGAGCAGTGTATTACGTTTTGGTTGAAGATCTGATAACGTTCAGTATCAAAAATATGCAAAAGTAGAGAAAATTTGAAAAGGGGCAAATACTTTTTCACGGCAATGTATATTTTATGGACTCTGAGATTGCTCGTTCTGATATTTCTTAATTTCTTTCTTTGTACTTTTTGGATGACGTCCGTATTGTTTTGTATGGCTAGGTATTATACTGCACTGTTGGCACTAGAAACACAAGCATTTCACTGCACCTGTAATAACATCTGCAAATCTGTGTATGCAATCAATACATTTTGATTTGCATTAGGGTATGTGCAGTAGAGATAATGCATGCATGGCTTTGTGTTTGTTTCAGCTGTGATTTATTCATACAGTGGAACAGGCTAACTGGCTGCTTATGGTGCAACACATTCAACATGTTCCTATTCATACCATATTCAAAGCGGGCAAGTCTGGAGTAAAAAGTATACTACAGTCAATGATTCATTAATGTAACAATGAATATAAAACTGAAAGCTCTTAGACAAGAATACTACTCGACACAGAACATGTTTTTTTACAGAAGGTCTGACATGCCAGACATTTTCACATTTGTGTGTGTTTGCATCATGTGACAAATAAGTTAACAGTAGATAGGAACATAGAGGCCTTGGACTCTTAACAGCGAGACGAATATAATTGGTCAAAGAAAGTAACTCAGTAATTGTGGTTGATTAGCTGAGTCTGTTTTAGGCTGCATACTTGCTTCTCTATGTATTACATTACATAAAAACAAGTAATGTGAGCAAGCCTCACAACTCACAGGCCTGGTCTTCTCCTTCTGCAGCTCAACGTAACACACTGCATATTATGTTGCTCTTTCTTTTTGGTTCCAACGGATGTTGCATAGCGTTTGTTATGAAAACGAATCTCAAACAAATGTTCAAACACTGCAAAAGCACTCTAGAAACATCTTGAAAAAGTATGTCTTTATAGTTGTTGTTGCTGTTTTCATTTGATTCATTAAGCCTCTGTTCTGCTCTGCACTGTTCTGTTTTGTACTGTTCTCCACAGTAGCAGAGCAGAAAGAGCCAGACCCAGACCCACAGTGCACTGCTTCCATGCCTCTCCTCCCTAATTGCTGTGGACTCTCTCCTCACCAGCTTGCCTCTGTCATTAAAAAAATAACTCGTTTGTAGCTGGCTGTTCAGCTTTTATCTATATTTTAAGCCACACACAAGGTGTAGAGTCGAGCTGGAGCTTGTTACAGGGGCCTGGCGCTTGCATAATTCATGGGCGGGACCCGGCTGCTGCAGTGGCTAAATAAAAGATCGTCCCCTGGATGGCAGGACTGTAGCGGTTGGTACCTGTACCTGTTCTTCGCAGTGTCGCAACCCCAGAGCCAAGATCAATAGGAAAAGACACAGACATACTGTAAACTACACTCCGCTGGAGTTGGTACCCATGATGATCCGTCCCCAGTGGTGTGGTGGTTGCTGGCTGAATGGTGTGTCTCCCTGAGTGTTTCTGTCCAGGTTTGCTCTGGCTCTGGTTCTCTCATCTAGTCCTAACTAACAGTAACTTTGGGTTCTGCTACCCCTGCTACCTGCTCCTCAAAGCTCCACAGAGGCATGGAATAACTGATTGGAAAAGTGTCTGTTCTCTCTCACAGTGAGTCTCTATCCATCTCTCTCTCTCTCTCTCTCTCTCTCTCTCTCTCTCTCTCTCTCTCTCTCTCTCTCTCTCTCTCTCTCTCTCTCTCTCTCTCTCTCTCTCTCTCTCTCTCTCTGTTCTCTCCTATGAGCTGTCTGACTGAAATGGTTGGCTGTGTTCAGCTAAAGTGGAGGCATCAGAACAAGTACCTCATGCTGTGGACATGTTTTGCACAGCTAGGACTCTACCATCATTGGATATCGATTATGACAAGAATAAAGGTTTGTGAAAGTCATTAAAGGGTTAGTGAGGGTGGTGGTGGGGTCTACTGTTTGGTGCAAGCGAGTGCTGATTGACTCTACCCCAACCCAGCTCCTTGTAGCCTCCCAGCCTCAGCCTCAGTCTCAGCCCAGCCCAGCTCCATGCAGCCCCCCAGGCGTTGCCTGCTGCTCTCCTCTCACACTGATGTGGATTACGGCTGATAGTAAAATATCAAATAATAATGGCCCAAGACAAGGCTGACTATTTGTGGAGTGAGGCATGAAACCACGTATGGAAGGTGGCAGATTCAAATTGGACAGCAGAGTAGATCTCTACAAAATGCATGAATCCACAGCGAATAGCTCTTATAAACCCCCTCCCTCCACCACCAACACCTCTGTCTACAACAGTAGCTCTCGCTGCATTTCTGTTTGTGGGTGAAACAGCTCAAATAACATCTCTCTCTGTCAACTAGGCCTGACGAAGGCCTTCTGAGTTCGATCCTTGGGAGTGGACGGGTGGCTCTGATCAAGTTCTGGAGGCGAGCACCGGGATTTGAATGAGGGGGGAGAGATGGTGAGGATGAGCATGGAGGAGGGTGGGGTCAGGTCAGAGGTGGTGGTGGTGGGTGGGTGGGGGGGGTTCTCAGATGTAGGGGTGTGTGGGGAGAGGAACAGGGCACGAGGCGTGCGGAGGTGCAGTAGGAGGAGAGAGAGGGCCCAAGGAGGGAGGCTGGGAAGGATTGGGGTTGATCCTTTAAAAGCCTTAGTTCTCCACCAGCAAAATTATTATCATTGTGTGAAAACAAGGCTGGCTCCGGGCTAGCCACCCAGGAGAGTGCTTAGCCTCAGGGCGATTTTCAGAAGAAAGTAACGCAAGATAAATAATGGGGGTGGGAGTACGGGAGGGGTGGAGGGATGGAGGGATGGAGGAGAAGGTAAAGAGAATTTTTATTTTCATTTTTTCATTCTCCAATCTCTCGCTCGTTCCCTTGTTTGATGGATGCCTGCCTTTCTCCATGGCTCGCTCTCTCCGTGGCTGCACTCTTTCCCTTCTGCTTTCGTTCCCCTTGTTCTGTTCTTCTTCTGAGAGATGGCTGGAGAAGGAGTGAATATGATAACAAAGCTCTAAGGGCTGACAGGTCAGTGCTATAGGAACAGTCAAGGGCTCCTTCACTCTATTCTTCTCTACCTACAACCCTTTTTCCCTTTTCAGGCGCCCATCCCTCCCTCTCTCTTACTCCTCTACAGTTTTGTGAAGTTCACTCGTGCTGCAGTCTCTCCATTAGAACATGAGGCACTGGGCTGCTTTGCACCCGTTCGGCTCAACTTCTTAAAGTTCCCCCACCCAGGGGTTAATGCTGCAGATCAAACCTAATATATCCTTCCATGCTGCCTGTCCGAAGAACTGAAGATAAGACACTTGGTCATTGCATAATCTCTCTGCAGTGCTCATTCTCTTTGGAGACAATTGATTAGTTTTACAAACACTTTGTTCGAAGGATTACTTGAGCAAAGATCTTAAATATTTACTCAAAACTGTAGCTGATTCTCTGCAAAGATAAATCTTGCATAACTTTATGAAGCGAGATTAAATATATCCTTTTAGCTCTCTTTTACTCCAGGATGAGACTTGCCTCGCTCTTGTTCTTAGCAGAGCTACTTAGTGAGATTCAAATTTTATGATGTACAGCTAAACAATAGTTTTACACAGAGCCGATTTGGTGAGAACTGGCTTTGACCTTCATGTCTCAGTGTCTTTTTAAATACGTTTTTAATAACTGTGGATGGTAAACACAGATGTGGGACGTCTGGGTAGTGCACTATTATTACATTCCAGAACAATGTCTTTGTGCCTGACTGAGCTGATGTCATAATAATCTAATGAGCCAGTCTTTCTCTCCCTCTTTCTCCCTCTCTGACGATTCCGAGGAGTGGTTCTTTCTGGGAGTCGGAGCCTGGATCACAGATATGTTCCGTGCTGGAACATTCAGTCCAAGGGGACATGGGTGCAGATGTGCAGACCGCAGTGGTCTGGCCCCACCTTCCCTCCCCCTAGGGGGCTGCACTGGGAGGCCTGCTCCCAGAGAGAGAGAGTGCATGTAAAGTGCGCAGAGAGGTGCAGTCAAGGCGGAACACGGCACACACATGCACAGGCATTCACACTTGCTCACACTCACTCAAACACACACATACTCTCACACACACTCACTCTCTCACACACATTCAAACACACACCACACGCATGCCAGGAGGCAGTGTGACTGATATGAGTAGTGACATGTCAAGCAGGAAGCAGAGCGGCGCTGCCTGTGGCATTCAGGAAAACATGCTAATAGAGAGATGCATTAGTGCACTCACACAGGCCAGAGCTAATCAGGGAGGACGTTTACTCTTGGTCGTCCTCTCACCCTCTCACCACCGGTGCACTACACCCCACTCCACCCTCCCTATACCCCCCCCCCCCTCCCTCCCCCCCAACCCACCGCTCATGGCCTGGGGATGAAGCTGGATGGGGCTGATGCAGGAAAGCAGCCCCCCTCGCTACACCCTACCTTTCACCCAGCAGACTGCAGAAATGTTGGCTTGCAAGTTTACAAGCCAGTGTTTTTTTAGTTTTTTTTTAGTACCTGATAGAGTGAAGGATTTGTGCAACAGGAAATATGTGAACTGACAGTGTCAGGGGGATATATCAAGGGACTGTTTAACTAGATGTGCATTCAATTGTTCAACATTATTACCATCATATCACAGACACTACACATATTTGAGGAGCCTGTAGTGGAGTAGATTGGTTTTGCATTTAAATCTATGTATCTTAAAGAAGTCCTGCAGTGGTTTTTGAACTTTTTAGCCGAATCCCTCCCTGTTTAGTTCTTCCACCATTGTCTCCAAATCTCCATCTTTTGACCACTCCGCCCACTCTCTTAATTTATGATAGTGGTAAAATCTAAGTTCTCCTCCTCCTATGTATTCAGATTTGTAAACAATAGTGGCCAGACCAAGCTTTCTCATGCAAAAAATAACAGAGCCATCTCTTATCAGTCAGGAGAAGCCTTGAGGTTAGGGAGTGCACACACTCCTGCAGCCTGTCCCAGTTCACCAGTTTCAGAGAAAGGCCCCCTCTGCACACAAAGTCTCCAGCCACAAATACATTTGCACATAAAACATCCCTTCTAACCCATAACACATTATAAAACATACAGTGGGGGGAAAAAGTATTTAGTCAGCCACCAATTGTGCAAGTTCTCCCACTTAAAAAGATGAGAGAGGCCTGTAATTTTCATCATAGGTACACGTCAACTATGACAGACAAATTGAGAAAGAAAATCCAGAAAATCACATTGTAGGATTTTTAATGAATTTATTTGCAAATTATGGTGGAAAATAAGTATTTGGTCACCTACAAACAAGCAAGATTTCTGGCTCTCACAGACCTCTAACTTCTTCTTTAAGAGGCTCCTCTGTCCTCCACTCGTTACCTGTTTTAATGGCACCTGTTTGAACTTGTTATCAGTATAAAAGACACCTGTCCACAACCTCAAACAGTCACACTCCAAACTCCACTATGGCCAAGACCAAAGAGCTGTCAAAGGACACCAGAAACAAAATTGTAGACCTGCACCAGGCTGGGAAGACTGAATCTGCAATAGGTAAGCAGCTTGGTTTGAAGAAATCAACTGTGGGAGCAATTATTAGGAAATGGAAGACATACAAGACCACTGATAATCTCCCTCGATCTGGGGCTCCACGCAAGATCTCACCTCGTGGGGTCAAAATGATCACAAGAACGGTGAGCAAAAATCCCAGAACCACACGAGGGGACCTAGTGAATGACCTGCAGAGAGCTGGGACCAAAGTAACAAAGCCTACCATCAGTAACACACTACGCCGCCAGGGACTCAAATCCTGCAGTGCCAGATGTGTCCCCCTGCTTAAGCCAGTACATGTCCAGGCCCGTCTGAAGTTTGCTAGAGTGCATTTGGATGATCCAGAAGAGGATTGGGAGAATGTCATATGGTCAGATGAAACCAAAATATAACTTTTTGGTAAAAACTCAACTCGTCGTGTTTGGAGGACAAAGAATGCTGAGTTGCATCCAAAGAACACCATACCTACTGTGAAGCATGGGGGTGGAAACCCGGGCAACGAAGGAGTGGCTTCGTAAGAAGCATTTCAAGGTCCTGGAGTAGCCAGTCTCCAGATCTCAACCCCGTAGAAAATCTTTGGAGGGAGTTGAAAGTCCGTGTTGCCCAGCGACAGCCCCAAAACATCACTGCTCTAGAGGAGATCTGCATGGAGAAATGGGCCAAAATACCAGCAACAGTGTGTGAAAACCTTGTGAAGACTTACAGAAAACGTTTGACCTGTGTCATTGCCAACAAAGGGTATATAACAAAGTATTGAGAAACTTTTGTTATTGACCAAATACTTATTTTCCACCATAATTTGCAAATAAATTCATAAAAAATCCTACAATGGGATTTTCTGGATTTTTTTTCTCTCATTTTGTCTGTCATAGTTGACGTGTACCTATGATGAAAATTACAGGCCTCTCTCATCTTTTTAAGTGGGAGAACTTGCACAATTGGTGGCTGACTAAATACTTTTTTTCCCCACTGTATCAATAAATACTTAAATATGGTTTAAACATGTCAGGTCCATAACCCATTCTCAACCATAAGACATTCCTAAAGCCATCCTCCCTGGACCATGAGCCACTATGGTTTCTTCTTGTGACTATGTGTATGTGGCTATGTGTATCGGGTCAGGCTATGTGTATCAGGTCATAGCCACAAACAAGTGATAACGTTAGTTCCGTTGCTACTCCTATCTCCACACAGCTGCACCCTTGGAAGATAATAAAAGACAAGATGAACTGAAAAGCTGTGATCACTCTCTGGCTCTTTGTCTAAGATGAACTGGAAAAAACGGTGGTCATTCTGAGGCTCTTTGTCCTAACCGTGTGACCAGGTTACTCAGAAGCAATAAGAAACAATACAGGTCTATACAGGTCTATCTGTTCCTGAAGTTGTATCTCCATCCCATGTCCTTGACATACCCATACCAGCTCCAGGGAGCTAGAGGGAACCATCCTCTTCTCAGAAGAACACCATTTGCACTAAAGAAATGTCTCTACTATTGTTAAGCATATTATAATATATTTAATGGAAAAATACCTATAGAGCCATTTCATCATGGCTCTGTTTTAACCCTTTAATTGGTTCTTAATCCATAGGCATATATGGCATATAGGTGTTTTATTCTACAACATACATAATTCATATAATTGGTTTGTTATGTTGTCTGCCCTTAAGTGAGACAGAGTAGTTAACCAAAAATGTCAGGTGTTAAATGAGGTGAAAAGGTAACTGGAGGGCCACTTTAGATAAACAAGAGCAAGTAATTATGTGGTAAAACACACTCCTACAGTGAGTCTATCTCTCAGATGCTGTCTGTCCATCTGTCAATGTTGAACCCCCATTAGTCCATTAGGTGACGTTCATGAATATGCTAGTATCAAGCCAATAAAAGCTATTAATATTAGATCTGCCATACTATGCATATTCCACACACTTAATGGAGGCTGGTGCAGAGCAGAGAAGAGAAGCATTCTCCAGCAGTAATGCTGAACAGTGTGAACTTGTGACCAGCACTCCAAGGCTTAATTGGGCTAATTCGAGACTGACACAGCTTTGTCTGGCTAGGCAACCACCAACCCCATGTTCACATCCCCAGTGGTGGAAAAAGTACCCAATTGTCATACTTGAGTAAAAGTAAAGATACCTTAATAGAAAATGACTCAAGTAAAAATGAAAGTCATCCAGTAAAATACTACTTGAGTAAAAGTCTACAAGTATTTGGTTTAAAATATACTTAAGTATCAAAAGTAAATGTAATTGCTCAAATATACTTACGCATCAAAAGTAAAAGTAAAAGTATAAATCATTTCAAATTCCTTATATTAAGCAAACCAGACGGCACCATTTTCTTGTTTTTAAAATGTTAGGATAGCCAGGGACACACTCCAACACTCAGACATCATTTACAAACTAAGAATTTGTGTTAAGTGAGTCCGCCAGATCAGAGGCAGTAGGAATGATCAGGGATGTTATCTTGATAAGTGTGTGAATTGGATCATTTTCATTTCCTGCTAAGCACTCAAAATGTAACGAGTAGTACATTATTTTCTTCAAGAATGTAGTGGAGTAAAAGTAAAAGTTATCAAAAATAATGTCAAGTACAGGTACACAAAAAAACGACTTACATAGAACATTAAAGTATTTTTACTTAAATGCTTTACACCGCTGCTTGTTAGGCAATCACATGTTCCTACGGGAGAAGGATGGCCAGCCACGCAGGAGGGTGATTTTCACTAGGGAGGAGAAGGAGGCTGTGCTGACCGAGATGCATGCTGGCCATTTCGGAGTGAAGCGCATGACTGCCAAAATCAACCTACGCTTCTTCTGGCGTGGGATTGTCAAGGATGTGGACAGCTAGGTAAGTGAAATAAACTTTTGTTGATTATCATTATGTTTTCAATTAATGTCATATCAGAGAGCACACAATGTTTAAATGTGTCACTTTGTGCTTAAAGGTCAGTACCTGTCTAGCCTGCCAGAAGTTTGAGAGGGTGAAGACTGTGTCGCCGGAGTTGAAACCCATCAAAGTTGTTTCACCATGGCACATGATCACTAAGGGTGTCACAATTCAGACCAACGTTTAGTTTTTTATTATATTCTTGACAATTTGTGTTTCCATGGTACATTGTCAATAGATATCCCTTTCCTACCCCCTCCTCCAGGGTTTGGATGAATGGACCAACCAAACCCTCAAGACTGCCATGGGCAAGTCCCTTGACGGGTACCAGGAACGGTGGGAGGACAACCTGAAGGTAATTCTCCTTGCACAGAACAGCAGCGTCCAGGCCTCCACCAAGAACTCGCGCTATTGCCTCATGTACGGACTAGAACCACATCTGTTGACTGAGGTAAACAATACAATTATATGAAATTATTGCATATACTGTAGTCATTCAAATGTATGATTGGCTTAATGTGTTGTTGTTTGTCTATTGCTATTGTTGTATAACATACTTTCAGAAAACTGAAACTCCACCTGATGTGGTGGAAGTTGTCGAACCAGATCAGAACGCCTTCGAGGACCACCTTCAGGCATCGGCTGAGAAGGACGTGGAGGTTTTTGACTAGGTAAAAATTATTGTCTGCTGTTAAAACATTTTATGGCCCTCTAAGAGATATGTAAGAGATGTCTTTGTAATAATATGAAATATAATTGCATTTATTTCTGTTATCAAACAAGGTGGGACTGAACATGGACAAGGTGCAGGGGAAGCAGAAGAAGAGCTACCGGAGGAGGATCCAGAAGGGGACCAAGTGCTTTGACATCTGGGCGAATGACTTGGTTTGGAAGAAGGACAAAAGGCGAGACCTGGGAAACCTCCCTGCCCTTTCGCTCCAAGCTGGGGTCACAATCCGTTAAGGTGAATATAAAAATGTCAGATAATAACTTTTTGCATTTGCACGCAAAATAACCTGAAGCTAGTTTTAGTTTTCCTAACACTGATATTTTTCTCTTTATGTCTTCCTAGGGTTACCTCGCTGGAAGCCAACAACATTCTCCAGTTGGAGCAGTTGGACTGTCAATCACTGAAAGCCCTGATGCCAGCATGACAATGACACAAAATCCCTCCTGAGATGTGTGCAAACCTGGTGGCCAACAACAAGAAACGTCTGACCTCTGTGATTGCAAACAAGGGTTTTGCCACCAAGTACTAAGTCATGTTTTGCAGAGGGGTCAAATACTTATTTCCCTCATTAAAATGCAAATCAATTTAAAACATGTGTTTTTCTGGATTTTGTTGTTGTTATTCTGTCTCTCATTGTTCAAATAAACCTACCATTAAAATTATAGACTGATCATTTCTTTGTCAGTGGGCAAACGTACAAAATCAGCAGGGGATCAAATACTTTTTTCCCTCACTGTAGCGTATAAAAATTTACCTCTTCAATTCACCTCTCCAAATGACTTTAGGACCATTGACTGTCCGAGCCACCCAGGAGGTATCCCATCCACCAGAGCCAGTGAGTTCGGATCAGTCTGATTCTCTGTGCTCTGAGTCGGAAGGGGTTGATGTAGGCTATACCTTCAAAAATGGTTGAAAAATACATACAGTACCAGTCAAAAGTTTGGACACACCTATTCATTCAAGGGTTTTTCTTTATTTTTACTATTTTCTACATTGTAGAATAATAGTGAAGACATCAAAACTATGAAAAAAGTCATATGGAATCATGTAGTAACCAAAAAAGTGTTAAACGAATCTAAATATATTTTATATTTCAGATTCTTCAAATAGCCACCCTTTGCCTTGATGACAGCTTTGCACACTCTTGGCATTCTCTCAACCAGCTTCATGAGGTAGTCACCTGGAATGCATTTCAATTAACAGGCGTGCCTTCTTAAAAGTTAATTTGTGAAATGTCTTTCCTTCTTAATGCGTTTGAGCCTTGCAAGTAGCGTTTAGAAAGCATGTAAATATTTCTATATTTTTCCATTTGTATATTTCTTTCTGGGAGTTGAATAAGTGCTTGCTGGTAAATATTTGAAACTTGCTCGAATTGGCTGTAAATGTGTACATTTGCATAGTAAATATATTTATTGCAAGTTATGTTTTCAATTGACTGAAATTGACTGTTCAGTTGCCCAGTTCCTTACTGGCCCTTAAAACCCCTTCTCCCTAGCCATTCATCTTTTGTGCCCAATTCCAAATTGAACTTTAGGCCAAGGTTGGTTTGGAATTGGATATTGGTTTCTAGTTAGTGTTGGCATATCTGGAGGGTCTACATTTGTGTCAGTAATATGGCAGAAGTGTCCCAGAGCACATTACACAGCAGGGTGGAGTCATCACCATATTGCTGCACCTATTCAAGTCCCATCAGGTCAAACACTGAAAAGATAGAATAGGCGGTTATGGGCCTTAAAAATGTTTGTTTTTTAATTTATTTTTACGTATCTCGGCCTGTACCTTGATGTGGTGAGAGGGCTTTCAACTAAACCTTTGTGTTCGCTTTTTCACCCTGCCAACCCTGCCCCCTCCCCTCTTCCCTTTACTCTGCATTTGTAAAGGTTCTGCCATGTTCCGAGACGGAGGCGAGGAGACAAGACGACGACCATCTTGAGCAAGATTCAAGCCCCCCTTCTGAGACTTGCTGCCTGTTGAGGACAAGTGACATGAAGAACTAGCTGCAGCACCTCCGGTCTCTTGATTCTGCCTCCTCTTCCCTCTTCCCTCTCTCCTAACCCTTTAACTCTTTCTCTCCTCTCCCTTCAGATGAAATTCTGCATCTAGTGCATCTACCCACTCATCCCCTCCTCCCTTCTCCATCTCTGGAGACCTCCTCCAATTCCTTACCGCCCTCATCAACCCCTCTGACGTCATAAATTACAGACAGGTATCCTTTCTTTCTTTTCTATGTCTGCCATTAACATTATTGCATGTCTAATCGAACATTTAATTTAAATTAAATCAATCGATAACTGTATTTTTGCATACCTGATCTACCTGCAACCTGTGTGTTGGCTTGTTTACGTCTCTCTCCTCCCCTGTTCCTTTTACTCTGCTCCTGTTCTCCAGGACCTAGGGGTTCTGCCCAACACCCAGACATGGATCCACCTGATATCCTCCATTATCAACCACCCTCCAACTTTTCATTACATCATCTACAGCTACTGTTATTGTCATGTTGTCTGCTAAGAAAGTTTGCTTGCCGTATCACACATGTGAGATACACAGATGGACTAAAAACTAGTTGAGAACAAATGACTGGCAGAACCACCCACACACACAGCCCCCACCTCCTCTCTATTCTACACACCAGAATTGAGTATTTCAGTCTTTGATTGCCATGTGAGCGTATAAAACAATCTGTGAAAATAAATGAATGATACACCTGTATCACAAAAAGATCAAAGTTTATATATTTAAATAAATATTGCCAGGTTGGTTTTCACAGCTATTTTACAAGGAGTTCATTGTTGTAAATTGTAACATATCCCTTTATGGTATTTGTTAGTTCAACATGATTCATTGTTGTATCCTAGGACCTACAGTAGGTAGGCCTACATATACATTCAACCACAAGGATGTACTAATGAGCTATGCAAGATAGAACACATTTTCTCATAAAAGAGGACTACTGAAAAATATTATTTCAGTTTAGACAAGACAAGGGGAGAGAAGCTCTAAATAAAAACATGCCAGCCAGACAAGCCAGTGTATGAATCAAACTGTCACACGCTGGCTCCGGGACTTTGTGTGTTGAGCCAGGGTGTGTTCGTTTCGTGGTGTTTTGTTTGGTTGGGTGGTTCTATGTGTTGTATTTCTTTGTTTGGTTCAGTGACTCCCAATCGGAGGTAACGAGTGTTCGTGTGTGTGCGTGTTGTACCACAGACGTCACGGATTCGTTGTTTAGTTGTTTTGCTCGTGTGAGCGTTTAATAAATATACTATGTTCACTCGCAACGCTGCGCCTTGGTCTCCTGTTTTAGACGATCGTGACAGAAAAACCCACCATTCTAGGACCAAGCGGCGTGTCAAGCGGCAACAGGATCCACCTACACAGGATTCATGGACATGGGAGGAGATACTGGATGGAAGGGGTCCTTGGGCACAACCGGGAGAATATCGCCGCCCTCGTGAAGAGCTGGAGGCAGCTAAAGCCGAGAGGAGGCAATATGAGGAGGCAGCACAGAGGCAAGGCTGGAAGCCCGTGAGCACTAGCCAAAAATTTCTTGGGGGGGGCCTTAAAGGGAGTGTGGCGAAGTCAGGTAGGAGACCTGCGCCTACCCCCTGTACTTACCGTGGAGAGCGAGAGTACGGGCAGACACCGTGTTACGCAGTAGAGCGCATGGTGTCTCCTGTACGCGTGCATAGCCCGGTTCGGTACATTCCAGCTCCACGTATCGGCCGGGCTAGATTGAGCGTTGAGCCGGATGTCATGAAGCCGGCCCAATGCATCAGGCCACCAGTGCGTCTCCTCGGGCCGGCTTACATGGCACCAGCCTTACGCATGGTGTCCCCGGTTCGCCTACATAGCCCGGTGCGGGTTATTCCTCCTTCCCGTACTGGTCGGGCGACGGGGAGCATACAACCAGGTAAGGTTGGGCAGGCTCAGTGCTCAAGGGAGCCAGTAAGCCTGCACGGTCCGGTATTTCCGGCGCCACCTCCCCGCTCCAGCCCAGTACCACCAGTGCCTACACCACGCACCAAGAGTCCTGTGCGTCCTGTTGCTGCTCCCCGCACTAGCCCTGAGATGCGTGTCCTCAGCCCGGGACCACCAGTTCCGGCACCACGCACCAGGCCTATAGTGCGTCTCGGCCGGCCAGAGTCTGCCGTCTGCCCAACGGCGCCTGAACTGCCCGTCTGCCCAACGGCACCTGAACTGCCCGTCTGCCCAACGGCGCCTGAACTGCCTGTCTGCCCAACGCCGTCTGAACTGTCCGTCTGCCAAGCGCTGCATGAACTGCCCGTCTGTACTGAGCCTGCAAAGCCGCCCGTCTGCCATGAGCCTTCAGAGCCGTCCGCCAGACCGGAGCCGCTAAAGCCTTCCGCCAGACAGGAGCCGCTAGAGCCTTCCGCCAGACAGGATCAGCCAGAGCCTTCCGCCAGACAGGATCAGCCAGAGCCTTCCGCCAGACAGGATCAGCCAGAGCCTTCCGCCAGACAGGATCAGCCAGAGCCTTCCGCCAGACAGGATCAGCCAGAGCCTTCCGCCAGACAGGATCAGCCAGAGCCTTCCGCCAGACAGGATCAGCCAGAGCCTTCCGCCAGCCATGAGCAGCCAGATCCGTCAGCCTGCCATGAGCAGCCAGAGCCTTCCGCCAGCCATGAGCAGCCAGATCCGTCAGCCTGCCATGAGCAGCCAGATTCGTCAGCCAGCCAGGAGCAGCCAGATCCGTCAGCCTGCCATGAGCAGCCAGATCCGTCAGCCAGCCATGAGCAGCCAGATCCATCAGCCAGCCATGAGCAGCCAGATCCGTCAGCCAGCCATGAGCAGCCAGATCCGTCAGCCAGCCATGAGCCGTCCAGCCAGGATCCGCCAGAGCCGTCCAGCCGGGGTCCGCCAGCCAGCCAGGATCCGCCAGAGCCAGCCAGCCAGGATCCGCCATTCAGTCCGGTGCTGCCCCTTAGTCCGGTGCTGCCCCTTAGTCCGGTGCTGCCCCTTAGCCGGGTGCTGCCCCTTAGTCCGGTGCTGCCCCTTAGTCCGGTGCTGCCTCTTAGTCCGGTGCTGCCCCTTAATCCGGTGGGGGTAAGTTGGAGGGTGGTCAGTTGGAGGAGGCTACGGAAGCGGGTAGTGACTATGGTGGGGTGGGGACCACGACCAGAGCCAGAACCACCGCCGAAGAGGTATGCCCACCCAGCCCTCCCTTGGTTAGCCCTAGTTGAGGCGCGGTCGCAGTCCGCGCCTTTAGGGGGGGGTACTGTCACACGCTGGCTCCGGGACTTTGTGTGTTGAGCCAGGGTGTGTTCGTTTCGTGGTGTTTTGTTTGGTTGGGTGGTTCTATGTGTTGTATTTCTTTGTTTGGTTCAGTGACTCCCAATCGGAGGTAACGAGTGTTCGTGTGTGTGCGTGTTGTACCACAGACGTCACGGATTCGTTGTTTAGTTGTTTTGCTCGTGTGAGCGTTTAATAAATATACTATGTTCACTCGCAACGCTGCGCCTTGGTCTCCTGTTTTAGACGATCGTGACACAAACGGATTTGCATATGAATGGAGTGGAAATTAGCTGACTTTGTGATCTGTAAAGTAAGTAACATTGTGTCAAGCATATTACACATTTTCTTAGCTTTTTGGCA
This sequence comes from Coregonus lavaretus, assembly GCF_964263955.1. Taxonomy (NCBI): domain Eukaryota; kingdom Metazoa; phylum Chordata; class Actinopteri; order Salmoniformes; family Salmonidae; genus Coregonus; species Coregonus lavaretus. The sequence continues at coordinate 29,837,508 of NC_140002.1, forward strand.
GGTGGACACTATTTGACATGACAGGCCTCCTAGCAGCCGCGGGGCCCTAAGTGGTCGCTTATGTCGCTTATGTCTAGAAACGGCACTGGACGCAGATACATAAAAATGGTATCCACAGTTCATTTGACTCTGGGGAAGTAGATAAAGGGCTCATTGCCAAAATCGCAAACTATCCACAGTTCATCTGATTCTGGGTAAGTACATAAACGGCTTCATTGCCAAAACCCCTTTGAGGTAATGCATTCAGTAGGAATAAAATCTGTCTGGTCTAGACCATGTAGGGTACTGTTTCATCTTAATCTCTGCCCTAATTTAAGATTTTTGCTCTCTAATGAGCTGTTATATATTCATTTTCTGTTTAAAAGACTCTTTCTCACTACCATCGCTTCCTATTAATGAGGTAGGCCTATGTGGTTGATCATGCACTGGACATGTGAAGAAGGGTAGTCTGTTAACAATGAATGAAACGGCAACTGTGGGTGATTTACCAAACAGCAAAATCGGCAGTGTTAAAATTCTGGTGTTAATAATTTTGGAGTTCCGGTTTTGAATTTTACAGGAGAAACACCATAAGTGTAAATGAACAATAGAGTCTTGTGTTCAATTGCGGAGTTCAAGTTGTTCAGTTCCCAGTAGTGTTAATTGGAATATCCGAGATATTTTGATAAGGACCTGTTGAAATTATTTTGGGGGCCATTTTTCCACCCTCGCATTGAGAAAGTGGCAGCGGTGAGAGAAAGGTAAGTATTCTTACAATGAAATAGAGGCTTTTCATTAGTTCATGACGAATTTGCATTGAATGTAAAATATTTTGTGATTTTAAGTTGTACTATGGGCACGTTTACTGAGAATCATCAACCTAAACTCAGCAAAAAAAGAAACATCCCTTTTTCAGGACCCTGTCTTTCAAAGATAATTCGTAAAAATCCAAATAACTTCACAGATCTTCATTGTAAAGAGTTTAAACACTGTTTCCCATGGTTGTTCGATGAACAATAAATAATTAATGAACATGCACCTGTGGAACGGTCATTAAGACACTAACAGCTTACAGACGGTAGGCAATTAAGGTCACAGATATGAAAACTTAGGACACTAAAGAGGCCTTTCTACTGACTCTGAGAAGCACCAAAAGAAAGATGCCCAGGGTCCCTGCTCATCTTAGGCATGCTGCAAGTAGGCATGAGGACTGCAGATGTGGCCAGGGCAATAAATTGCAATCTCCGTACTGTGAGATGCCTAAGACAGCGCTACAGGGAGACAGGATGGACAGCTGATCGTCCTCACAGTGGCAGACCACATGTAACAACACCTGCACAGGATCGGTACATCCAAACATCACACCTGCGGGACAGGTACAGGATGGCAACAACATCTGCCTGAGTTACACCAGAAACGCACAATCCCTCCATCAGTGCTCAGACTGTCAGCAATAGGCTGAGAGAGGCTGGACTGAGGGCTTGTAAGCCTGTTGTAAGGCAGGTCCTCACCAGACATCACCGGCAACAACGTTGCCTATGGGCACAAACCCACTGTCGCTGGACCAGACAGGACTGGCAAAAAGTGCTCTTCACTGACGAGTTGCGGTTTTGTCTCACCAGGGGTAATGGTCCGATTTGCATTTATTGTCGAAGGAATGAGCGTTACACCGATTTGGAGGTGGAGGGTCCATCATGGTCTGGGTCGGTGTGTCACAGCATTATCGGACTGAGCTTGTTGTCATTGCAGGCAATCTCAACGCTGTGCGTTACAGAGAAGAGATCCTCCTCCCTCATGTGGTACCCTTCCTGCAGGCTCATCCTGACATGACCCTCCAGCATGACAATGCCACCAGCCATACTGCACGTTCTGTGCACGATTTCCTGCAAGACAGGAATGTCAGTGTTCTGCCATGGCCAGCGAAGAGCCCGGATCTCAATCACATTGAGCACGTCTGGGACCTGTTGGATTGGAGGGTGAGGGCTAGGGCCATTCCCCCCAGAAATGTCAGTGAACTTGCAGGTGCCTTGGTGGAAGAGTGGGGTAACATCTCACAGCAAGAACTGGCAAATCTGGTGCAGTTACCCCAGGGGGCGTCTCGCCCCATAGTACCCTATATATGTTCCTAAGGTTTGGTACACTCAGTGTAGATTTGCGCCTGCGCAAATACGATTTCCATCGAGAGATATCAAAGAAATACCATTCCTTTTGATTTATCTTGAGATGTTAGTAAAGGCTATCCAAGAGGCCCAATTGAATCATTTTTGCTCTATGCTCATGGTGATTTTCCCTGCAGCTGGCCGCTATAGTCCCTCGATGTAGCCTACGCCTAGCCTAGTCCGGCTCTTTTGAAAAGAGGGTGAAATGTATTAACGTTGTGCGCAAGATGAGGAGGGACAGCGCTAGGCTGATCAGAGGCGATGTACATCTCCCAACAGCAGAGCTTTCTTTTCAGCACCATGGAGTGAATCCACACCACCGCTACACCTGGCTATCAGCACAGCCTTGTCTGGCAGCGAAACAGTTAATTCAGCCTCATTTACTACCTTTTTTAAAAACATAGCTGATATGGCTGACTTGCTTAAACAAATGTGGTTTCTACTGAAAATGGAGATGTACAAACTATGGCATAAGGGAACGATGAGCGGATAACAGGCAATCCGTAATTTCAATTAAGACATTAATCAGCGAGCTAAGACGTACGTAGTCAATATAACTATTTGTTCAGCACTTTTGAAATGTACAGCGACAGAATTCAGAACATTAGCCATTCTTACAGTATTCTCCCTGTACACCAAGTCAGAACCGTAGGATAAATAAAGGGGGCATATAAGCAGACAATGAAAGCTCTTGCTATAGGCTACATGTGTACCACCAAGTCAGAACAGCAGGCTAAGTTATGAGGGGGAAAGGGACCAAATTACTAACAGTTTACTACACAACATACACTTAGTATTACTTTCTTAGCTACAGTATACATATCTCCCTGGCATATTACATCATTTATGCAGCAGCATACAATAAATGTTTGGACTCACCTTGTTGTGCTGTGCTCACAGTTGATCCTTCTTGTGGGCAAATTCTATCATCAAACTTTGTCATCAAAGTCTGGCATTCTCTGGATTTATGGTGCTTTCAAGACAACTGGGAACTCAGAAAAAATAGGAGGTTGAATCGTGACGTCAGTGATCTTCAGGTCGGAGCTCTAGAAAGAGGCCTGAGTTTCTGACTTGGCATTCCGAGTTGAATGACATTCAAAACGTATTTTCCCAGTCAGAGCTCGTTTTTTTTTTCTCGAGTTCCCAGTTTTCTTGAACTCACTGAAGTCTGAGATTTCCCAGTTCAGAGTTTCCAGTTGTTTTGAACGTGGCAGAAGTCATGATGGAATGACAGCATGGCCAATGTATTCAACCTTTTCTGGCCCATGGTGTTGCATGTGAATGTTTATCCTTTTAAGCTTGAAAAAGTTACCCTTAAACCTAGACTTGGACCACACACCCTCTCCACTGAATAGCAGGCTACTGATTCATTCCACACCACTCATTGTTGAATTTGCGATTTCCAACTTGTTGTGCAATGTTTATGTCCAATGGCCGATGAGCACCGATACGTTTTATCTATAATTTCTCTTCATATGACAAAGATTGAAAAGGATTTGTCAGTAGATTGTCGACTTGATTCATGATGATGGCTTTGAAAATTTTGAAAGTATGATGTTGACATGATCAGTTCAATCAAAGCTACGGTAGATATAATGTGATTTGACGTCATTTTATCTGTGGTCAATGACCTTGAGCCTTCTTGGATGGGCACTTCTAATGTAAATCTACGGCAGCACCCAAGGGTGTTACAGGAGGGGGTCGCCGTTCCGGAGCGACCCACTAGGTGTCATCCTCCGACAACCTTAGGCACCTCCTCACTCACAGTAGGGACTAACCATCATCCTATTGGTGTCACCTGTGTCTATCAGTTCACCTGTGTATTCATGCCCTCACTTCCCTGTGTTCCCTTGCTCAGTTTTCTCTGCTAGTTTCTCTATGTCCAGCAGTACTACTCAGTGTCTGATCGGAGATCTATGTACAGGTACTTGAGAAGTGTTCTCCCTGTTTCTTTATTTGTTTCAGAGACTTATTTGCTCCGCATTTCTTTTATCGTGATAAGTCCGTTATTTTGTATTTTGGCTTCAGGACCACCAGTAAAGATCCTTGTTTCACCATCTCTGCCTACTTCCTACAGTATATCCTGCACCGCACTTGGGTCACACCTCACCCCAACCCTTACACAAGGGGCTTACATTTTCGAGCTCTCCCTGTAGTTTTGGCGGTGACGTAGTGTCCCCATGAGTGACGGAACACTGATCCAATCACGGCGCAACTGGAGAACATTACCAACCCCTACACTCTGTATTTTCCGCTGGCTGCCCCACCACCACAGAAAGCACTGAGCTAGGCTGAAACATCTGCATTTTGGAGCTGCCTTACTCAAGAAAGCAAAAAAGAGACCATGTTTGTATTCAGCTTGATTAACTTAATGATTATAATTTTTTACATTGTTTGCAAACTGATATGTGACACATATTAATGCCCAAATAACATGCTAAACAGGCAAACAAAAATATATATATATTTAAATATATATATATCTTTTTTTGCTAAAGCCCCACCTGCCTTTTTAGTGACGGGTCGCCACTGAGGCTGATTAAACTAATCAGTTGAAATAACAGATTTATTTCGCAGTTGTTGGGTGAATCTCAAGTGACTCTCTCCAACCAAATAACCTATGCTCATTGAAATGAAGTGCACAGCCAGAAATGAGAAAATAAAATATAATCTACCAATGAGGGTTTTCATTGATTCTTGGGGCGCTTCTGGCATGCCATAGCCTAACAAAAAGGGGCGCACTGACTGTATTTGAAATCAATAGGCTATCACCCACTATTGTTTTCATTAGCTCATATAGCCTACAATCAGGAATATTTCATTGATTCGTTTGCAAAAGTCAAGTATTTGTTGAATCCCGGCTCTTCAGAGAATGTCCAACGCCCCTCTGAACATGATGGAACTGAAGTAATTACAGCGTAAGGAGTCAAAGACAAATCCTCAAGTCATTCAGGATTGTATTCATTAATAGTTAGTGTGCTCATTAATATATCCGACTGTGTATGTTCTTGTTAGCGCTGTTCAATTCATTATTAATGACTCAAGTAGAATACAAAGGAGGAGAGAGTCTGAGAGGGGTAGCCTACCGTGGATATTTATCCTAATCCAGATACATTTTTTCGGTGTGTAGTGACCAACAAATGTTCACGTTTGAATCCCGGTGGCACGGACCGTTTTAACATAGGCAGGCCCTGCACCGACAGACACACACACACACACATTTACATTTGACATTTTAGTCATTTAGCAGACGCTCTTATCCAGAGCGACTTACAGTTAGTGAATATATTATTATTATTTTTTATTTTTTTATACTGGCCCCCCGTGGGAAAATCGAACCCACAACCCTGGCGTTGCAAACGCCATGCTCTATCAACTGAGCTACATCCCTGCCGGCCATTCCCTCCCCTACCCTGGACGACGCTGGGCCAATTGTGCGCCGCCCATGAGTCTCCCGGTCGCGGCCGGCTGCGACAGAGCCTGGATTCGAACCAGGATCTCTAGTGGCACAGTTAGCACTGCGATGCAGTGCCTTAGACCACTGCGCTCACACACACACACACACACACACACACACACACACACACACACACACACACACACACACACACACACACACACACACACACACACACACACACACACACACACACACACACACACACACACACACACACACACACACACACACACACATTTGAATTCATTGTGGGAACGCTTGTTGGTAATTCTGTTTAACAAAAGGTATCCTTAGAAGGTATTAAATATTCATCCCTTGTATGAATAACAATTGGTGAGGGAAGGGAGGCTGTTTACTTTTGCAGCGGGTTTGTCTCTGCTATACATACCGCCGGGAGAGGCCGGACAGAGGAGACCCGGGGCAGGCGGCGCTGCGCCCGGTCATTACCCACAGCGTGTGCTCACGGCATGGAACCATGTTTGCGCTCCAACCCTCACCCGGACAGAACTACTGTAGAGACTCACGGTGTGATGTAACCCTTTCAAGCTAGAGGGGCGTTTAAGCCATGAACAGCGCTTGACAGGCAGCCCTGTCTCCCAGGCTGCATGCCGCCCCCAAGACCAGAGCCAATCGCACACAAGGAACAAGGAGCCATCGAGCCACATTCAAACAGATCCAGAAAGCTGAAGCCTGGAGGAAAAAAAGTAACATAGCTAGCATCTTTCAAAATTAAGGCAACTTTATACTGATATATCACTGATATTGTATCAGACTGATTTGTTGTAGATAAGCAATATTTTTGTGTTTGTTGGCTAGCTTGCTAGCAGGGCTGCTTAGCAAGTTCACTTGGCTAGCTAGTTAGTGAGGTAGTCTTTTTAGCTAGCTAGCAAGCTAGCTTGTTATCTAAGCTGGTTCTTAGCTTGCATAACTGATATGTGTATTATTATAATTTCTGACAGACTGATCAGATTATCTCTCTCTTCAATAGCAACCTCTGAGGCTCATAAATCAGGAAGCAAAGCTCCTTGCAGACATATTAGCCGTCAAAGTGCCTTATAGGCGGATCCATATGATCCAGTGGGTAAGCTCTATTCCTGCCAGGCTGATCAGATTCAATAGCAGCCTCAGAGGCTCATAAATCAGGATGCTGCCTTGTAGGCTGTTTTCATGAGAAAAGCTCTTTGCATAAGTTAGGATGCTGCCATTCATCATGGTTCCATGTTGACTCAATTAACTCCTTCCCTCCTCTCTGCCAGCTCCCTGTGCCAGACTCTCCAGGTCTCTAGGCAGCATGCATGTAGTGGCCAACGACAGAGAGCCAGTGTGTTGTGAGCTCAGTGGCTGCCATAGAGACACAGCCAACAACACAGTCAATGCAGGCATCCCAGTGCAGGAAACCTGGCCAACCTAAACATGCTACAGGCCCCTCAAAAGGCAAGCCCACCTAGCCCCTCCTCAACCCCTTTCTCTGGACTCAACCTCACGCTCTCCTACTCTGTGGGTCCCCAAGGGGTCTGCCTGAGTTTTTACAATCACATAAGCAAACACCTTTTATATCTGTGTGTACTGCTGTTAGGCTTCAACACTTTCAAGCTCCCTTCAATACTCAATCTCAAAAACGTGAACACTCTCTCCTGCTCTTTACACTCCCTATGGCTCCTTGCACGTTCTATTGGAATGGATGATTCGGGAGTATGATTGGCTATAGCTCCTCTCGACTTTGCTGCTCACACTGTCTCCTTGCTTTCAGACACCAGCTACCTGTAATTGGCTGTTTGTGATTCTGCTGACATACAATGCCTTCGGAAAGTATTCAGACCCCTTGACTTTTTCCACATTTTGTTACGTTACAGCCTTATTCTAAAATGGATCAAATACAAAAATATCCTCAGCAATCTACACACAATAACCCATGATGACAAAGCAAAAACAGGTTTTTAGAAATGTTTGCAAATGTATTACAAATAAAAAACAGAAATACCTTATTGATGTAAGTATTCAGACCCTTTGCTATGAGACTCGAAATTGGGCTCAGGTGCATCCTGTTTCCATTGATCATACTAGAGATGTTTCTACAACTTGATTTGGAGTCCACCTGTGGTAAATTCAAGTGATTGGACATGATTTGGAAAGGCACACACCTGTCTTTATATGGTCCCACAGTTGGCAGTGCATGTCAGAGCAAAAACCAAGCAATGAGGTCAAAGGAATTGTGCATAGAGCGTCCAGGCACAGATCTGGGGAAGGGTACCAAACATTTCTGCAGCATTGAAGGTCCCCAAGAACACAGTGGCCTCCGTTATTCTTAAATGGAAGACGTTTGGAACCACCAAGACTCTTCCTAGAGCTGGCTGGCTGGCCAAACTGAGCAATCGGGGGAGAAGGGCCTTGGTCAGGGAGGTGACCAAGAACCCGATGGTCACTCTGTCAGAGCTCTAGAGTTCCTCTGTGGAGATGTGAGAAACTTCCAGAAGGACAACCATATCTGCAGCACTCCACCAATCAGGCCTTTATGGTAGAGTGGCCAGACCGAAGCCACTCCTCAGTAAAAGGCACATGACAGCCCGTTTGGAGTTTGCCAAAAAGCACCTAAAGAATCTGTGCCATGAGAAACAAGATTATCTGGTCTGATGAAACCATCATTGAACTCTTTGGTCTGAATGCCAAGCATCACTTCTGGAGAAAACCTGCCACCATCCCTATGTTGAAGCATGGTTGTGGCAGCATCATGCTGTGGGGATGTTTTTCAGCGGCAGGGGAGACTAGTCAGGATCAAGGCAAAGATGAACGAAGCAAAGTACAGAGAGATCCTTGATGAAAACCTGCTCCAGAGCGCTCAGGACCTCAGACTGGGGCGAAGGTTCACCTTCCAACAGGACAACGATCCTGACCACACAGCCAAGACAACGCAGGAGTTGCTTCAGGACAAGTCTCTGAATGTCCTTGAGTGGCCCAGCCAGAGCCCAGACTTGAACCTGATCGAACATCTCTGGAGAGACATGAAAACAGCTGTGCAGCAACGCTCCCCATCCAACCTGACAGAGCTTGAGAGGATCTGCAGAGAAGAATGGGAGAAACTCCCCAAATACAGGTGTGCCAAGCTTGTAGCGTCATGCCCAAGAAGACTCAAGGCTGTAATCGCTGCCAAAGGTGCTTCAACAAAGTATAGAGTAAAGGGTCTGAATACTTATGTAAATGTCATATTTAATTATTTTATTTTTTATACATTTCCCAAAATTTCTAAAAAACAGTTTTTGCTTTGTCATTATGGGGTATTGTGTGTAGATTGAGAGAAAAATAATAATTTAATCCATTTTATAATAAGGTTGTAACGTATCAAAATTTGGAAAAAGTCAAAGGGTCTGAATACTTTTCGAATGCAATATACAATATTTGTTCTACAAGGGGAATATCATATATATAAAATATACCCTTTCCTTTTTCTTTTCCCCCCTTTGTCTTTTTAATTTCCCTCCTAACAGACGTCCAGAGGATGGAAAACGCAATGTTATTTTCAATCAATGAGCTTTACGAGACTATGGCATCTATTTCCCTTCTCTCTCCCCTTTTGTTGTATGTGTCAGTGCTCTGTTCTATGCTTTTGTGTTTGAGTGTGAGATTTGTCTCTAGTCAACCTCTTCTCTTATTTGTCCTTTATTAAGATTTGAATGGACAAACTGCATACATAGTAAACTCTTGCATATTGTGTAATTCATAATCCCTCTTTAGTGTCCTCAATGAAAAGACGACAATGTAGTATTATTGAGGTTTTGCAGTGTATGGTCTGTATGTCCCATTTCTCTCTTCCTGGGTGTAACTGTGTCCATTTTGTCCCTTCAGTCACTCCATACCCAAAGTTAGAGCTCCTCTACTGTGCTGAGCCTAGGTTCCGGAATTCAGGAGTCCAGTCTACAGTGAGGGAAAAAAGTACTATTTGATCCCCTGCTGATTTTGTACATTTGCCCACTGACAAAGAAATGATCAGTCTATAATTTTAATGGTATGTTTATTTGAACAGTGAGAGACAGATTAACAACAAAAAAATCCAGAAAAATGCATGTGAAAAATGTTATGAATTGATTTGCATTTTAATGAGGGAAATAAGTATTTGACCCCTCTGCAAAACATGACTTAGTACTTGGTGGCGAAACCCTTGTTGGCAATCACAGAGGTCAGACGTTTCTTGTAGTTGACCACCAGGTTTGCACACATCTCAGGAGGGATTTTGTCCCACTCCTCTTTGCAGATCTTCTCCAAGTCATTAAGGTTTCAAGGCTGACGTTTGGCAACTCGAACCTTCAGCTCCCTCCACAGATTTTCTATGGGATTAAGGTCTGGAGACTGGCTAGGCCACTCCAGGACGTTAATGTGCTTCTTCTTGAGCCACTCCTTTGTTGCCTTGGCCGTGTGTTTTGGGTCATTGTCATGTTGGAATACCCATCCACGACCCATTTTCAATGCCCTGGCTGAGGGAAGGAGGTTCTCACCCAAGATTTGACGGTACATGGCCCCGTCCATCGTCCCTTTGATGCAGTGAAGTTGTCCTGTCCCCTTAGCAGATAAACACCCCCAAAGCATAATGTATCCACCTCCATGTTTGACAGTGGGGATGGTATTCTAGGGGTCATAGGCAGCATTCCTCCTCCTCCAAACACGGCGAGTTGAGTTGATGCCAAAGAGCTCGATTTTGGTCTCATCTGACCACAACACTTTCACCCAGTTCTCCTCTGAATCATTCAGATGTTCATTGGCAAACTTCAGATGGGCCTGTATATGTGCTTTCTTGAGCAGGGGGACCTTGTGGGCGCTGCAGGATTTCAGTCCTTCACGGCGTAGTGTGTTACCAATTGTTTTCTTGGTGACTATGGTCCCAGCTGCCTTGAGATCATTGACAAGATCCTCCCGTGTAGTTCTGGGCTGATTCCTCACCGTTCTCATGATCATTGCAACTCCACGAGGTGAGATCTTGCATGGAGCCCCAGACCGAGGGAGATTGACAGTTATTTTGTGTTTCTTCCATTTGCGATTAATCGCACCAACTGTTGTCACCTTCTCACCAAGCTGCTTGGCGATGGTCTTGTAGCCCATTCCAGCCTTGTGTAGGTCTACAATCTTGTCCCTGACATCCTTGGAGAGCTCTTTGGTCTTGGCCAAAAGGGTTTGGAATCTGATTGATTGATTGCTTCTGTGGAGAGGTGTCTTTTATACAGGTAACAAGGTGAGATTAGGAGACTGTGCTCCTAATCTCAGCTCGTTACCTGTATAAAAGACACCTGGAATCCAGAAATCTTTCTGATTGAGAGGGGGTCAAATACTAATTTCCCTCATTCAAATGCAAATCAATTTATAACATTTTTCACATGCGTTTCTCTTGATTTTTTGTTGTTGTTATTCTGTCTCTCACTGTTCAAATAAACCTACCATTAAAATTATAGACTGATCATTGCTTTGTCAGTGGGCAAACGTACAAAATCAGCAGGGGATCAAATACTTTTTTCCCTCACTGTACCTACAGCTCCTGCAAATTTAGCTTTTGTTTCAATTTCTTCAAAGAGGGACTGGGTTTATTTTACTTGAACCAGTCCAGTCCAGTCAATTGTTGATTAATGGATGATGTTGATGAGGAAATATGTTGTGTCTAATTGTGAATGGAAAGAATGAGTTATCAAAACCATGTTCGATTAGTTTGGAATTAATTTTCCAAAACATTTTATCACAAGCTAGGCACATCTTTTTTATATTTCACTGTTTATATCACAGAACAAAAGTATAACATAAAGGGTGTGTGTGTGTTTTAAAATGGCACTATTTCCTGTATAGTGCACTACTAGTCCTGGCCACAAGTAGTGGAAATAGAGTGTCATTTCAGATGTACAGTTGAAGTCGGAAGCTTACATACACCTTAGCCAAATACATTTAAACTCAGTTTTTCACAATTCCTGACATTTAATCCTAGTAAAAATTATATGTCTTAGGTCAGTTAGGATCACCACTTTATTTTAAGAATGTGAAATGTCAGAATAATAGTAGAGAGAATGATTTATTTCAGCTTTTATTTCTTTCATCACATTCCCAGTGGGTCAGAAGTTTACATACACTCAATTAGTATTTGGTAGCATTGCCTTTAAATTGTTTAACTTGGGTTGAACGTTTCGGGTAGCCTTCCACAAACTTCCCACAATAAGTTGGGTGAATTTTGGCCCATTTCTCCTGACATAGCTGGTGTAACTGAGTCAGGTTTGTAGGCCTCCTTGCTCGCACACGCTTTTTCAGTTCTGCCCACAAATGTTCTATAGGATTGAGGTCAGGGCTTTGTGATGGCCACTCCAATACCTTGATTTTGTTGTCCTTAAGCCATTTTGCCACAACTTTGGAAGTATGCTTGGGGTCATTGTCCATTTGGAAGACCCATTTGCGACCAAGCTTTAACTTCCTGACTGATGTCTTGAGATGATGCTTCAATATATCCACATAATTTTCCTTCCTCATGATGCCATGTATTTGGTGAAGTGCACCAGTCCTTCCTGCAGCAAAGCACCCCCACAGCATGATGCTGCCACCCCGGTGCTTCACGGTTGGGATTGCGTTCTTCGGCTTGCAAGCATCCCCCTTTTTCCTCCAAACATAACGATGGTCATTATGGCCAAACAGTTCTATTTTTGTTTATTCAGACCAGAGGACATTTCTCCAAAAAGTATGATCTTTGTCCCATGTGCAGTTGCAAACCGTAGTCTGGCTTTTTTATGGCGGTTTTGGAGCAGTGGCTTCTTCCTCACTGAGCGGCCTGTCAGGTTATGTCGATATAGGACTTGTTTTACTGTGGATATAGATACTTTTGTACCTGTTTCCTCCAGCATCTTCACAAGGTCCTTTGCTGTTGTTCTGGGATTGATTTGCACTTTTCGCACCAAAGTACGTTTATCTCTAGGAGACAGAACACGTCTCCTTCCTGAGCGGTATGACGTCTGCGTGGTCCCATGGTGTTTATACTTGCATACTATTGTTTGTACAGATGAACGTGGTACCTTCAGGCATTTGGAAATTGCTCCCAAGGATGAACCAGACTTGTGGAGGTCTACAATTTTTTTTCTGAGGTATTGGCTGATTTATTTTGATTTTCCCATTATGTCAAGCAAAGAGGCACTGAGTTGGAAGGTAGGCCTTGAAATACATCCACAGGTACACCTCCAATTGACTCAAATGATGTCAATTAGCCTATCAGAAGCAAATGAAATAAACACTAAGATTTCCACTGTCTTGTCTTATTAGTCTGAGAGTGAAAATAAGTTACATTTCTGTTAGGATTTTAGTCCCTTCTTTCTATTTCTTGTTATGCCTACATTTTTTACAACTAAATGACCATTTCAATTGCTTCCAAATTGCAATCACTGCAGTCCTATGTAAACCAATTAGCCTGGCAAATAGCCTGGCAAGCATGTTCATATGTAAATATTTCAATTAATCATTGTGACGCTGAATTTTGAAAGGAGGCTGTCAGACAGTTTCATGATATTTACTTGTAGTACATGGAACCAGCAAAGTGGCACTGCAGACTGTGGGAAGACTGACTTGATTGCCTTTATTTATTTCATGTCATGATCAACCATCACATATCTATAAGACAAATACAAAAACAATAGTGAAACAAAGTAGTACATCCAATCATTGATTGAAGAATGACTACAATTAAGGTAATAGTCTTGACCCCATCCAAAAATGTGTTCATGAAACAGTCTTATGAGCCTTTGAGGCTGCTATTGAATCTGATCAGCCTGACAGGAATAGAGCTCAACCTGATATAATATCAGTGATATATCAGTATAAAGTTGCCTTAATTTTGAAAGATGCTAGCTATATTACCTTTATCCTCTAGGCTTCAGCTTTCTCAAATCAAATCAAATTGTGTTTTTCACATGAGCCAAATACAACAGGTGTAGATCTTACCGTGAAATGCTTACTTACACGCCCTTAACCAACAATGCAGTTTTAAGAAAATAAGTTAAGAAAATATTTACTAAATAAAACTAAAGTAAAAAAAGTAACACAATACAATAACAATAATGAGGCTATATACAGGGGGTACCGGTACCGAGTCAATGTGCTGGGGTACAGGTTAGTCGAGGTAATTGGGGTAATATGTGCACCACCCGTCAAAAGTTTTAGAACACCTGTGAAGACATCAAAACTATGAAATAGCACATATGGAATCATGTAGTAACCAAAAAAGTGTTAAACAAGTCAAAATATATTTTATAATTGAGATTATTCAAATAGCAACCCTTTGCCTTGATGACAGCTTTGCAAACTCTTGGCATTCTCTCAACCAGCGTCATGAGGTAGTCACCTGGAATGCATTTCAATTAACAGGTGTGCCTTCTTAAAAGTTATTTGTGGAATTTATTTCCTTCTTAATGCGTTTGAGCCAATCAGTTGTGTTGTGACAAGGTAGGGGGGGGTATACAGAAGATAGCCCTATTTGGTAAAAGACCAAGTCCATATTACGGCAAGAACAGCTCAAATAAGCAAAGAGAAACGACAGTCCATCATTACTTTAAGACAAGAAGGCCAGTCAATACGGAAAATTTCAAGAACGTTTAAAGTTTCTTCAAGTGCTGTCGCAAAAACCATCAAGCGCTATGATGAAACTGGCTCTCATGAGGACCGCCAAAGGAATGGAAGACCCAGAGTTACCTCTGCTGCAGAAGATAAGTTCATTAGAGTTACCAGCCTCAGAAATTGCAGCCCAAATAAATACTTCACAGAGTTCAAGTAACAGACACATCTCAACATCAACTGTTCAGGGAGAATCAGACCTTCATGGTCGAATTGCTGCAAATAATCCACTACTAAAGGACACCAATAAGAAGAATAGACTTGCTTGGACCAAAAAACACGAGCAATGGACATTAGACCGGTGGAAATGTGTCATTTGGTGTGGAGTCCAAATTGGAGATTTTTGCATCCAACCGCTGTGTCTTTGTGAGACGCGATGTGGGTGAACGGATGATCTCTGCATGTGTATTTCCCACCGTAAAGCATGGAGGAGGAAGTGTTATGGTGTGGGGTTGCTTTGCTGGTGACAGTGTCTGTGATCTATTTAGAATTCAAGGCACACTTAACCAGCAGCTTAGTGGGACTATCATTTGTTTTTCAACAGGACAATGACCCAACACACAAGGCTGTGTAAGGGCTATTTTACCAAGAAGGAGAGTGATGGAATGCTGCATCAGATGACCTGGCCTCCACAATCTCCCGACCTCAACCAAATTGAGATAGTTTGGGATGAGTCAGACTTTAGAGTGAAGGAAATGCAGCCAGCAAGTGCTCATCATATGTGGGAACTCCTTCAAGACTGTTGGAAAAGCATTCCAGGTGAAGCTGGTTGAGAGAATGCCAAGAGTGTGCAAAGCTGTCATCAAGACAAAGGGTGGCTATTTGAAGAATCTCAATTATAAAATATATTTTGATTTCTTTAACACTTTTTTGGTTACTACATGATTCCATATGTGTTATTTCATAGTTTTTATGTATTCACTATTATTCTACAATGTAGAAAATAGTAAAAATAAAGAAAAACCCTTGAATGAGTAGGTGTTCTAAAACTTTTGACCGGTAGTGTACATGTAGGTAGGGGTAAAGTGACTGGCTCGATGGCTCGTTGCTCCTTGCAAGCAGCATGGGAGACAGCTGTACCTGTCAGGCGCTGTTCAGGGCTTAAACACCCCAGGAGCCCGTTTTACATCACTCCATTAAACCTGTTTATTTTGCTGTTTTTTGTTGTGCACTTGCATGGTCCCTGCCCGAGGTGACCTCAGGATCTCTATAGTTCCTGTCTGTTTTCCAGATTTACGCTTTCTGTAGGCCTATAGGCTAGCCTACAGAACACTTGTGTCAAATAATTACTTTACAATGTGAGCTATGGACAGGTACACAGTACAAACATAACATGTGATAGATTAATTTAGTTTAGGTAGCCTTTATTTTGAGTGAAATGTCTCTCTTGGTTGTATTTCATGAGAATCACCCTTACCAAGGATTAACATTGGGCCTATTACATTCGATTGACTCACTTTGCAATGTTAGTTTTTTGGGGGGCAAATAATTAGAATAAAACTTAGCTGCATATTCAAAGATATTAAATGTAATTTTAAAACTGTTTCAGATTTGCACGATGCTGATGCAACTAAAACGAAATGTAAGATTGCTTTTGAATCACCAACGGTGGGGTTCAATGCCATAATTAACTTTTTTATATGTATAAATCATCCCTCCCAAGATAATCAGTTGCCTCATCAGACCTCCTCCTCAGACTCAAGATTTCAAGATGCAAACGACTTGGGCACAAGGCTGTTTAAATTAGACCTTCATGACTATGTTCTCAAACCTCAGTAATTTGCCAAAGCCTTGTAAAAATGTTTTATCCCAATTATATTTTCTTTATGGTTCTTTTCTATTCTTCAGATAGGTATTTCATATAGAGGTATGAGTCTGGGTTGGAGGTATACCACTTCTGCTGCAAAATAGGCCCTCCAAATAAGCTTTCCCATCATCAACGGGTTGGCCTACCAGTGGTGTAGTGGGGTCTGAAGAAGTGAGTATACTATCAATTTACAAAGACTTATGCTGCTACATGGTGCTGCTACAAGACCATGGTGCTTGCCTACGGAGCTGTGAGGGGAACGGCACCTCCGTACCTTCAGGCTCTGATCAGTCCCTACACCCAAACGAGGGCATTGCGTTCATCCACCTCTGGCCTGCTGGCTCCCCTACCTCTGCGGAAGCACAGTTCCCGCTCAGCCCAGTCAAAACTGTTCGCTGCTCTGGCACCCCAATGGTGGAACAAGCTCCCTCACGACGCCAGGACAGTGGAGTCACTCACCACCTTCCGGAGACATTTGAAACCCCACCTCTTTAAGGAATACCTGGGATAGGATAAAGTAATCATTCTACCCCCCCTTACCCCCCCCCCCCCCCCCCCAAAAAAAAAATACAAAAAAAAAAAAATACAAATACAAAAACATTGTAAAGTGGTTATCCCACTGGCTATAAGGTGAATGTACCAATTTGTAAGTCGCTCTGGATAAGAGCGTCTGCTAAATGACGTAAATGTAAATGTAAATGTAGTGGGTTCGATCCCCGGGACCACCCATACGTAAAAATGTATGCACACATGACTGTAAGTCGCTTTGGATAAAAGCGTCTGCTAAATGGCTTATTATTATTATTATTATTACGTATTACCCTTTTCCCCAAGGCAAAGGAACACCTCAAAATTCTTAAATCTTCTCAAACCTTTGAATTGCTAAATTTACACTGATTTTATTGCTGTTACTGTGATAGGCCTATTATTTTCTCAGAGCAGGTTGTTGTGCAGAGCCTCAGACTTCTATTTGGATAGCTAGATAGATATATGTAAAAGAGGCAGTATTTGTGTATACAGTACTTGGCCGTATCTTCCGCTGACCCTGCGCTGACCATGCGACTCTCCTCTTTTAATTGCTGTGCTTGCTGATCCCGTCCAACTCCCCTGCACTGAGTGGAGCTGGCGGAGGTTGGAAACATTGGTTAATGAAATTGGTATTTAACTGGAAACTTGCTGGCCTCCGAGTTCTGCATAATTCATCACGGAGACAAGAAAGTAGCGCTTCTTCAACCGGTCAGCTCTCCCTCTAGCCGAGAGCAGAGGCAGGCAGGCGGACCGGGCTGGCCTGGGCTGGATGAGCTTTGCTCTCCCTATGGGAAGCAGGGCGGAAATATATATAGGGCAGAGAAATGTGCCCCCCCCCCCCCCCCCCCCCCCCCCCCTACACATAGCTCCTTACACACACACACACACACACACACACACAGTGTTGGTTTCTGTCCGTGTGGTGCGTTTGAAGAGTATCGATTGAAACTGTAATTATTGTTCATATCTACTATTTTTCTATTCAAACGGATAGTGATATCATGATTTTCTAATCGTAAACATTCTTATAGAGATGTAAATAACCTAATATATGTTTTAAATAATAGGAAGTTATTTTAATGTTGAAATATGTAATTATCTTCAGTATATAGTTTATATTTTCATATACGTGGTTATGTGCCTGCTAACCCTTGTACATGCCTTTAGCATATAGCTAATTGAATTTGTATCGATTGCCCTGAGATAGTATGGCCTTTCAGAACATGAGAGGAGGATGCCAGTCCTCACTGCATCTATTTACTCCGAGATGCATAACCAGAAATAACCATCCTCAATGAATTTAATTTCATTAAAATTGTACTTTAACTAAACGGATGTGTTTAGCTGGTGTCCGGCTGTAAACGGGGTTTATGTTGCACCGGACGGTGGTAGACTCGGGCATCTTGTCAGTTTATAATACATTATTTATGAGACATGATTAGAAGGTTATACACATTTCTTTGAACTTTCAACACATTTCTTAGAATTAAATCGGAGTTAATATTTAGATCTGTTTTTTTTTGTCACATTCCCTGTCGGACGAAAATATTTGGACTGCTTTTGGGATTTATGTGGTTGCTAATTTTTGCCTGTGATTCTGAAATATTTTTTAAACTGAGACCATAAATAGCCTACATATGTAGAAAGCATAGCTAATTCATACGTTTTCAGAGAAGTTAGGTTATAATATTCAAACAAGATCAAATAGAGTGCTTTATTAGGTGGGTTACCAACGAAGAGAAAGCATACTATTAGAACCAAATAAAGCAACATCCGGTAAGAGTTTTTAGCCAAGCCACCTAAATTATATTATAGCAGAAGTTATTCGTTGACATGAATTACTTATTATTTTGTACAATGCATCCATATTTAAATAATCGAACATGTTTATTCTTAAAGGTTTACCAGGTCATTCATAGGCCTCTTAGTACTGAATATCAAAAACTTTCTTGAATCTAATCATAGACCTGCCTATAGGACAAGTAGGCCTATAGGAGACATTCTAGTTCTGCTAATATGTAACAACGGCTACTCTGGAATGCACCCAGTTAACGTCTTCTACTTGCACTATGGGGAGAGGATAAATAAATTATACCGTTGTTTAGTTTTCTCTTAAATATTCTCATTATGCATCTCAATGGGGGCCTCGTGCGTCAAACCTGTTTTTGGTTTTCAAAATGAATATTTAATTACAGTTTGGGCTATCTAATTACACAAAGCAATTAAGGTTAAGATTCCCACCTTCTGATGTGTTTACTTTATTTGTAAGTTAAGTGACATGAAGGGAGTTCAAGTTGTTTTATGGTGAATGGCCATGAGGAATAAGGATATAATATACTACATTCTATTATATATTATATATGGATTCACAAAATCTTGCGTCTTGTGTGTGTGTGTGTGTGTGTGTGTGTTTATTTACCTGAAGTTCGTTTCAGCACCAGCACCAGCAGCACGTTGCTGTCACTGGTCGGCAGTGTGGAGCTGTCCTATAGGTGCTATAGCTAGGTGCTGAATTATCTATGGCTGTAGTTCAGTTGAGTTAGACAATATCAAACAATATTGATGCATACACTAATAATAGTAATAATAATAGTTCTTATTGTTATTCTATTAATATTTAAAGATTATGTTATTTATATTTAATATATTTAGCCTAAATCTATTTCACAGCTAGTTCTTTATTCTCATCATTTTAGTTATATATTTTACTTGTTTATTGCAGCATATTTTCATCTATTTGTAAAAATATATATATTTGCATTTTAGTCATTCAGCAGACGCTCTTATCCAGAGCGACTTACAGTTAGTGAGTGCATACATTTTTCATACTGGCCACCCGTGGGAAACGAACCCACAACCCTGGCGTAGCAAGCGCCATGCTCTACCAACTGAGCTACAGGAGTAAATTAATTGAAAGCCATTTTAATGTACTTTTACCTGCAAACATAATGTGGTGTTGCTTGTAAAATATTTAGTTCTAGCGCACATAACTAATTTGAGCATTTATGTATATAAATATATTTTGTTAAATGGGCCAAACTCAGTCGTCCCTGTCACTGTCTATATCCCTGCTTTGCGAATGCAGCTAGGCCTACAGCCTATGTGGTTCGCAGAGTGTCTGTGGAATAAGCAAGATCTCCAGTTTCAGTGTGTATGGAAAAATCATATACTCCGGAGCAGTCTCGAATCCATCCCTGTGAAATGAACATGCTTCCCAAGCCTTTAACTCTTCACCTATAATGCAGGCGCTCCAAGTTTAGCGTAGCCGTATGAAAGTCTACATCACACATAGGTCATTGAACGAGAGCCCAGCCAAGATCTACATATCTTAACCTGTTTGAATAGCAGAGAAATATATATTTCTTGGCATTGAGTTCGAGTCTTGTGTGTTTTTATGGAGTCGCTATCTTTATTTGAATGCATAGCCTAACAGCATTTAATCAAATAATGTTGTGTATCCCTGAATCTTTGCAGTTTTAAATTGTTTTGAAATATTTCTCATATTTTCAAATTATTCATAATTGAAAGATAGCCTTATGATTTGTCAATGGAGTCGCAGACACGTTAGTTTTAGATAAGGAATACATTTTATTAGGCCTATCTGAAACATGTCTTCATTTAATTATTTGAAAGGCTTATGATCCTCCTATTAGTTATATTATTATAAGTATTAAGTAGTTTAAATCGTTTTTCCATGTACCTCCTTATAGTTTATTAATTCTTACAGTGACTGTATGTTGGCTGTTTGTTGTATGGCGGCAGGTATAGCCTAGCGGCTCAATAACCGAAAGGTCGGTGGTTCGAATCCCCGAGCCGACTAGGTGAAAAATCTCTCTATGTACACTTGCTGTGTATAAGAGCGTCTACTAAAATATGTAGATCTTTGCTCAGTTTATAGTTTTAGACCTAGTGGAATACGGCCTCATTTCCCTGAGATCTGTTGATTTAGAATAAAGACATTGTTCTTTCAGAATCCCCCAAATGTTCATATGAGACTCATATAAGGTTTCCCTCAACATGATTTGGGATGTTCTGTGCCCATTAAAACTCATAACTCCCGCGTTTGATCAGCCGCCTGGCCCGCCCCCGACGTTAATTTTGCTTGATTGGCTATACAATGTTACCTATTATGACGCCATGTTTTAATTGCGAATATGCATATGTTCAGCATATTGCGTGTCATGACATGCTAGGGAGAGATCAAATTATGCATAGGCCCTATTTGTTGTTTATTTTACCCCCTCTTATTCGAACCAGAGGCAACAAACCCTATAAAGATATTCGATTGTTCATATTGTCAACATCAATTTGATCTCCGCTTAGTCTCACCTCCATTCCTGCAAAGCATTTTATAAGCGCGTGGAGCCAGGCCTATGTGCCTCCTATGTTGCCCTCGCAACAGGCAAAACACCCATGTTCTCGTGGCTCGGCAGCAATGGTGTAGCCTTCCCTATTATTATTTAGTGTGTTTTTGCCTCTCTAAATGTAGGCCTAAGCCCTCAAACGAGCTGATGAACGCGGGGTTTATATATTAACGTCGCTGATGAATATTGCATCGCTGGGATTGAACACTTCCAATGACGTGTGTGTGTGTGTCTGTGTATGTGTGTGTGTGTGTGTGTGTGTGTGAGTGAGTGTCTGACTGGCTGCCCTTTAAGAAAGATAAATAACACTCGAAGAAAATACCGAAAATCAGCCCCCCCCCCAAACCAGTCTGTCAATAGTGCAGCCGGCCTTGAGCTGCAGCAGTGGCTGCTGTGTGTGTTTGCGAGCGAGGAGAAAGCCATAGTAATGTAACAGAGCAACGAATCTCCAAGGCCCTGGCGCTGCACTCAAGACTAGGGCTTCATTAAAATTTCATACGCAGCGCTTGGCCAAGGTCTATTTATGAAAATGTGCTTTCCGCTTCATGGGAAACACTAGTCGGAGAGGAACCATGGGGAGGAATCCTAAAGTGTGGAATTATATGCTTATAAATTTGCGCAGTCTTAGCCTTTATAATGCATTGTTACAAAATACACTCGCACGACTGAAACATTGTAGTTTTTCACTCCTCATGTTGGACATCTATCACAGGCTTATGTTATTTTCTTTGAATGGTTAGTAAATAATGTACATGCTTTTAAAAGGAAGGTGTAGACTGGCAGGTGTATTCAGCTGAGTGTAGCCATATAGCCTGAATTCCCGTATGAACAAATCATCACATCGAGATTTGGCAGACATTATTCAATCAGTGTGGGATGTGAAGGTGTGCATCAGCCCCAGTTGATTGCATCATGTTTATAATATGCTGGGCTTGGCCACACAAATGTTTGCCTTATAAATGAATATAGCATCCAGACATACCACTATCAGCAATTCTGTTTTTAGGCCTAATCAGTTTAAAAACCCACATTATGCAGTGTGCGTGCCCCTTCACCAACATTGGCTGACTGAAGTTTTCGGAGTGTGTTCACATCAGCCTCTGCCGGTTTGAGCGGAAGAAATCTGATTTGCGTAACAAGGCTCTTGTTTTGGATTGTACAGGAGAACACAAAAGAGACAATAAGGCTTTCCACGTGTTAATTATTTAAGTAAAACAATTAACGTGGACTGTCCTGTGACAGTCTTTTATTCACTCATCCAGGACTATCTGCTCCACTCGGCAGAGACAAAGTAGGCCTTGGATAGAATCAACGGGTTTCTCAGTGCAGGTTTGGGCTATAGGGCTCGGAATATGTAAATAACATAGGCATAGGCTATATAGCTAGCATATAGTACAAATGAAAAACAAACATTAACCTATGTAGGCTATTTTAATAGGGTACTTAAAGGGCAATTCTGCCACTTTTCAACCGCATGTTCTATATCCAGCACCAAACCAGTGTCTACATATGTGAAAACAGCGCATTTCTATGATTTGTGGTTAAAACGTTTTTTGTGTGGTTTTTTTTCAACAGTGATTTTCAAAACCTGCAATGAGTTTCTAGCCAGAGGGAGGGTATTTTCTTGCTCCCCATATAGCCATGTATCTCATAGCTTTTGAAAATCACTGTTTAACTTTTGATGATGGCATGGGGCAGAACTTTTGAACTTTATATGCGTTTCCAAAAAACCTTGAAAATCACTGTTTAACTTTGATGATGTCATGGGTAGAACTTTTGAACTTTATATGTTTTTCTACAAAACATAGAAATGTGCCTTTTTCACATTTGTAGACACTGGTATTCTGCTGGAGATAACGAAAATGAGGTTGAAAAGTGGTGGAATTTCTCTTTAAAGAGCAGCCAGGTCACCCCTGATACAAGCATGCACTATGACTTTAGAACAGTGACTCGGAGAGCCAGAGTATAGTGATCTAAAAATGATTGTATTTTTTTATATTTTTAAGCATTTTGTAGGCTACATCCTAAACTGCGTGACTGCCGAACCGATAGCTTGATAAAGCTATTATTCATTTATCTCCAATTCATATCTTATACTTGCTGTTCCGCAGCCAACTCCAACAGTTAAACTCGATACACAGCTAACGTTGATTATACATGGTTATTTATATATAATTTATAAGTTGGAGTACGGTTCAATTGTAAATAAATCATTGATGCAGCGATGTACTACATTCGTTGTTAGGCCAACATACCGGCACATGCCTTTGGATAGTAGGGCAAAATATTTGTCAATATTGAGAAAGCACCTTCATTATAGGCTATGGATGAAGAGTTTCTGTCCTGAATGCAATATTCAGAATTACAAGTCTGTATTAGAAGCCTGTCATATACCAGAACTTTGGAGTCCAGTAATAGTTTAAATAACCCTTAATAGCGCCAAGATATTTTTTGCTTAAAAGCGCCCACATTGTAAAGATACTGTCTAACACACAAGTGAATTATTCAAATTCCCCAAAATAAGCATATATTACAAACAATTCACACATGCATTTAGTCCAATTTGATGGACGTTTCTGTTTTTCATGTTTTTAAAGTTATTTTGATCAATGTCTTTCATAGCAAGTTCATGTTTTTTAAAATGTTTTATTCATTCAAAGTGTTGTGTTTCTGTGACACTCAGAAGCTGATAAATTGGCGATTGAGCTAATCTGACATGCCAGTAACCTAAAATGGCCTCAATATGGGCAACATTGGCGATAGTGTCGTTGGTGCCATGATACTTTTATCTCTAACTTTGGAATGCTATGGGCTATTAACTTAGTTCCAACTGCATCTAAAAAATGAGACTCTAAACTTGGTATATAGACATTGACTGGAAGCGAAATATTAATGTATATATTTTGAGATATAGTGGCTGCCAAGCCCCCCCAGGGGCCAAATCTGGGGTGGCTCCATATATAGGCCTATACCTTTTGCAACAAGCTATTTTTGTTGTATTGCTTAAGTGTAGCTGCTGTTAGTGATATTGTGCTGCCATTGTTTTTTTGTTTTGTTTTTAATCATTATTTCTGTTGTCACATTTCCTCATTCACCCCAGTCAATTTAGTCCTTAGTGCCAGGCTCTGTCGCAGCCGGCCGCGACCGGGAGACTCATGGGCGGCGCACAATTGGCCCAGCGTCGTCCAGGGTAGGGGAGGGAATGGCCGGCAGGGATGTAGCTCAGTTGATAGAGCATGGTGTTTGCAACGCCAGGGTTGTGGGTTCGATTCCCACGGGGGGCCAGTATAAAAAAATATGTATTCACTAACTGTAAGTCGCTCTGGATAAGAGCGTCTGCTAAATGACTAAAATGTAAAATGTAAAAAATGTGGCAACCCTCCTGATGTGTCACATCAAAAAGTTCCGTCTGCTAACAGAATGGTTGTATTGAATTGCTCCGAGGGGAGAGGACCCGGGCGCGTGTTGGACAACACAACCAGTTCCTTCTGCGCGAGGAGATCTCCTTCTTAACAAACATACAAAAATCAATAGTATCATAACAACTGGTATTTATTATTCATTAATAACGAGTTTCACAGGCATGAAACCACCTGCTGAACACGAGGGAGAGCCCTGGAACCCCTGACATTTTCTGGACTGATAGTCAGCGTCTGTCATGTCTCTCTTCCTTCGCAACTGACTGCAGAGGCTAGGCCCCACACGGACTGCAGCGTCTGGATGAACTAGCTGGCATTACTCAAGGATTATGCACATATGTGGAAAGGACGTGTCAAAAATAAATTAGAAGCAGATATTTATAATTGATTGATTCCTATATTAACAATACATTTACTCCAATGGTTGTAGTAGACTTTACACCCTGAACCTTCCTCTAAATGTTGTTTCGCTTCAAAGTGATAGTCAAGTCTTATTGGCCTAAATCTTACTGCATCAACGAATAACTTAACTCTTAAACATTTTATGGTGCCATCCTCAGTTTAACTTTAAATAATTCAAAGAAAATTGTATTTGGTCTGATGTCCTTACGTTTATTACCTAAACCCTTGAAGGCCACAGTTTATGACGAGAATTGATCTAATTCCAATATAGTTTGAGGTCGGAGGAATACATTGTTTTTCTTCTAAATGTTAGATTTGGTATTTCGCTATAGGTACTAGGGAAAATTGTAACGTGATAATAATGAATGGGCTAGCCCAGACTAATATATGCCCTCCCCATGATTACTTATTCTAACTAAATGTTATTTCTTATTCAATCAGATCAATACAAAAAATAGATTCTGAATTGAAAAGGAGCATAATAAAGTAAACATTGATCAACATCGAATTGAATCATTCAGATGATCATTTGATTTGATCATTGAAGTAGCCTTTATAAAGTCCATAGCCTAGTCAGAAATAGCTTAAAATGATTCCACAACTGATCCCTCAACCTCCCACCCCGAATGTGTTCTCCCATTTCAAAGAACCAGATGCTCTCCATTCTAACAGACGAACAGACATCAAATGGAGACTGTTGATATATTTACTTCAAAAAAACTGATAGGAGAAGATGAGGTAAAACGTGCATGGTTTATTTTAGTTTCTGTCGCTTACACAGACACATTTAAGCACACCTTCACAAATGAAATATACGTTGTATTTTAAATAAGTTAAGTTCAAATAAATAGGTAAATAATAATAAACCAAACTAAGTAAAAGGGTAAAAAATATAAATAGGTCAACAATTCCTCATGTTTAGAATATCTACAAAGTGCACTGAACTCTGGGAATACAATGTAACCAATATTTCCATCCATTGCTCAATATTATTATTATTAATAATAATAATAAAAATAACACAAATATTTTCGTTTTCATGTGAGGACATAAAATGGACGTTTTACAACGTAATTATTAGAAATAATTTGATTGTCAAAGCATCATTGCAGTGAAATTAGGTAAAGACATACACTATGTTTACATATCTGTGAGTCATCTAATTCAACCATAACTTCGTGGAAAAAACGAAAAAACGAAGAAACGATTAGTTTTTTGTGTTTTATACTCCTACAGTCCAGAATGACCATGAATGTGCCAACACTAGCGTAATGAGGTAGACAGATAGTTGACTATACTGTGTATGTCCGCGTGTTCGTGCGTTTGCCCGTGTGTATGCTCTCTTATTGCAATGCATTCAAATGGGTTTTTAGAACTATTAACTCACAGCTAACGCCCTACAAGTAAACCATGCAATGAATGATTACAATTATACCCCCGTGTTATGGACAGCCAACCATCTCTGAGACACATACAATGATGACAACATTACGCCCTAAGCATCAGTTATCTTCTGGAAACAACAATTCGATTTTTGAAAAAAGAACGAATTCGATGCGCTCTTCACACACAGGTGAAATGTAGCCTATTCACAAATATGTACATTGATAAATATAAAATAGTTATTCTGACTCAAGAGAATAATAACAATTATTATTCGATTTCCATTTTTGTACAATAATTGCCATGACTTAAGGGGTGGGTTTTCTCTTTTCCGCCTCCATGGAGTATAATGATGTCGATCTCCTATTTCACTGTTATTGTATTCATCGAAGTTCAGTTTTCAATTTAAAAAGGTATACGTTTCGCCCCGGGGGATATTGGTTATCAAGTCTTTATCCCAATTCAAAGGAAGGAAGCACATCTTGTCTGCTAGCCTCGATGGACCTTAGCCGTTGGCCTATTTGTTTCGGATTAGTCTATTCGAGGAAAGTTTTGCTCTGCATTTTCCTAGTGTGTCGCAGAAAACTTCATCCTTTTCTGCTTTTGCCTCTGATTGCAAAACCACACCCTGACCACGTTCTTTTTCAGGTCCAGTTTCTCGGCTATTGCTGCAATCTTCTCAGACGAGGGCCTCGGCTGCACGGCGAAATATGCCTCCAAAGAGCGCTTCTCTGGAGCAGCGATGGAGGTGCGTTTTCTCTTCTTGTCTCCTCCGTTGAAAATCTCTGGCTTGGTCATTTTCTCCCGCTGCGCCCTCTCCGCCTCCTCCAGCCACGCTTCCAGGATGGGTTTCAGTGCCACCATGTTGTTATGAGACAAGGTGAGGGACTCGAACCGGCAAATCGTGCTCTGACTGAGGCAACCGACCCCAGGGATTTTAAGGTTCGCCAGGGCCGAGCCCACGTCTGCCTGCGTCACCCCCAGCTTGATCCGCCTCTGCTTGAACCGCTCTGCGAAGGACTCCAGCTCCCGGGGATCTGGCTCTGAGTCCCCGCCGCCGCCCAGCGAGGTGTGCGAGCCCATGCTGTGGGGGTGCATGTTCATGGCCTGTTGGTGGTGGTGGTGGTGCTGCTGCATGTGGTTTATGGCGGACATGTGAGCGTGTGGATGCGAGGCAGTGGAGCAGACGTCGGAGCCGGGCATCCCTCCCAGGGAGACGGACATGCCAGGGGTCAGGTGGTCCAGCAGGTCGCCATCCAGGCCCTGAGAGCCCTGGTGATGGGGGTGGTGGTGGTGGTGCGAGGTGAGCACGGACGGGTGGTGGAGGTGGGCCGAGGATGAGGTGGGGGTGCAGGCCATGCTGGTCATCGTGGTCATGTTGTGGTAGGTCGCGTCTGGTTTATAAGGGTGGCTCTTTGAGATATCCACCGCCGCCAGCGCTTCCGCTCTCTGCAGTAAAGTCTCATCGAAGCCGGCGAAGATGTTGCTCTGCAGCTGTGAGATGCAGAGGAACAGGGGAGGCAGAGAGGGGAACGGTTAATGATGCTCCCCAAACAGGCACCATTCAAAGAGTTTAGGATACCTCTGGATAACGTTTTTAAAATGGAATTTATGGAAAATAGATTATCACAGTTTGGATTACGCATTCATTACGCACGAGGTTTGAAATGTTTAGCCGTTGTGAAAATATAAAAAATTACACTATCAATAAGGCATTTCTTAAAATAAATTGTCAATATATCCAAACGGTTGAGTTAATTTCATATCACTCAGAGACTATATCAGCCTATTATCGGAAAATCCTCCAAATATTCAACCATCACATTTGATTATTTGTTAAGAATGAATATTTCAAGACACAAATCATTTATCTGCACCTTGGAATGAGAAGAGTTTTACATGTGAGCAATACGAAATATCTAATCAGGGAAATCACATTATTTGACCTATAATGTATTAGCATTTAGCGTTCGGTTTCACCCAATTCTCCATGTCCCATGCATGCTCCCCTACATTTAAGGCTACTTTTCATTATTGCTAATTGGATCATTTGAATGTGACGGTAACTCACCGAGTGAGTGGGCATGCATGCCCTCCGGATGGCCTCTGAGGTGGATTGCAGAGGCGTGTATTTGGGCTCGTGCAGTATGGGGTGCATACTGAAAGGTTGTTTGCTGTTCATTGACATCATGATTGCAGAAGTTAGTGAGGGTTGTTGTCCGTCTTCCTCGTTTTGCTCCGTGTTGGTCCGTTGTCACTAGAATCGTCTCAGGATTAAACAAATTGATAGAACAGTCGGTTGGTTGGTTGTTTGAGATGATGGTAGTGATGGTAACGATGACAGGTTTAAACCTCCTGTCTTCTCCCCTGTAGGTCTCTCTCTATCCAGTCGGACTCTTCTGCTTTTGGCTGTAAATGGCTGTATGTAGTATGGATACTACCTAGCAGCCACCTATAATATAACGTCTTACTGGGCCCGCCCCAAAGATGGGTCATCACCCCCTCCTTTCCCTATTGTCTCCAAATGTTACTGGGAAATGTGTGTGTAGCCACACCTCTTGAGGACAAAACCACCACCCACTCCAACGCAATGCGTTTGGAGTCCGGATTTTGACAGGTGCAATGGTATTGGCTGGTTGTCAGACGGACAACACGCCCACCACGCGTTGCGCAGGTTGCTGTTTTTTCTGATGGATAGGTTGGCTTTTATTCTATGTCCCAATTTCTGTAATAACCTCATAATAAGCTTTTTAAATTTCAAATGAGCATTCAAAGCGCTAATGAAAAAAGTAATTTTAGTCTCTGCATTTTGGTAAAAATGGCATAAGGTGAAGAAAAGTAATTTGTAATATCCAAAGTGATATCTGAAATTCAATATCAATATCATACCAGTGAAATAACTCCAGTGAACAGTGGATTCAGACAGGCTCCTGTGTTATATTAATAATAGATGGACGGCCACACACAAGAATCCTCCCTGACACCATTCCCTTTCTTTCCTAGCAATTAATACATAAATTAATCATTGCTCATTTACTTTGTGGCTCGAACCACAGTATGGATCCCCAATTAAAGAATAAACAGGTCAGAATGGATATGAAGCACAGGGAGGACGATGAAATATTTACTGTTGAACCTCAGGTCAATGGAGCAAGTGCTGTCAATCACAGCCTATGTCCAGAAGGCTGATTTGATGGAGATGGACCACCACTCTAGGCATGGTTCCCCTGCCCTGCCCCTGTCTTTCCCCTCCCCTGGTGGGGTAGGGCTCTCCTGGGGACTCCCTTTACAATACAAGGGCTAGGGGCTTTCCTCCTGACATTTGCTCCTATACACATCATGTCAATAATGAGACAACCTCAGGAAAACCAATTAGAGATAACTTTTATAGAGAGATTTTATATACATTTCTTGTTATGCTTACAGTCTGCTGTTTACCTGGTGTTTGTCATAGAAATGAGATGCTGAAACTGTAGTTATATACAGTAGCAATTACCTAGTAATTTATTTGGTTTCTTTGGTGTCCATTGAAACAAGCACCAGGCACCAGAAAGAGAAAGTGCAACAAGAAGTCTTACTGTATTATTAAAAATCAACTTGTCTAAGCTTCTTCCATCGCTCTAATTGGGGATCTGAAACCCCAGACCTGCATGTGTGTGTGTGTGTGTGTCAGGGAGACACAGAGAGAACTGTGAAACCCCAGCCCTGTCAGAAAGGAGGCCCCATAATAGGATAGGGAGTCTCTGTGACTGTGAGTCAGAAACAGAAACCTGAGCATGGTAATGGTGTCGGTCGGGGCGTAGCAGGCTCAGGCTGCAGCCATTGTCCCCCAGCAAATGGCTCTCCTCTCCGTCAGGACTGCGGCACCCGCTCATCAAATATACATCACCTCCACTGGGAGAGGCTCTCCTCTGGGACAGACAGACAGGCTGTTGGCTGTGGACCGCCCAGCTGTAGAGGAGCAGACGGACAGGGAGAGAGGGATAGACTGATGGACAAACAGAGAGCGTGACATAAAAGGCAGAGAAACACACACAGACATAAATAGAGACTTGGATTGGCAGAAAAGAGCAGAGAGGCAGGCAGTAGTAAAACATACACAAGCACATGCACATTTACGTCATGATCATGACCTCTTGCTCTCAGCTGTGAGTTATGACTGTGTAAATAACCCTGCTAACACCCATCGCCTCCCAGCCCCACTGTCAACATCACGTGTGTGTTGGTGAGAGAGAGAGAGAGAGAGAGAGTGAGGGAGACAGAGAGAGAGGGAGAGCTTGGTTCTGTTCGAATCTGCGCTGACCCTGGTCCTGAATCACACTGCTCTGGCATCTGCTTGAAATACCAGTGTTTCTTAATGGGCTCTTACTCTTCTGTCAGCTCACTGTCTCTCTGTCCATTCTCTTCCGCCTTTCCTCCTTTCCTCTTTCCCTCCGTATCTCCCTCCCTCTCTCATGGCTTGCTTATAGCATAAACACTACAATAACAGTTTGTGTTGTTCCATTTTCATTCTGTTTGCTATTTTAATGCACTTAACATTCTGAAATATGACCACTACAGTATTTTTGCACTCACCATTCCATTAATGTGTGTGTGTGTGTGGTTACATTACAGTATGTCAGAAGGGGGGGGGGGGGGGCAGAGAGGGCCTATACAGTCCAATGATGCTCTCAACAATAGAGTAAAGACACTGCCACAAGAACACATTTCTGCCACGTTAAGCAAATGGACAAATTCAAAAAGAGCACACACACACACACACACACACACCTCACTTCCCCTTAATCCCCTCTGTCTCTTTCCTTCAATTTTCATTCTTGTCCCCCTCTTCTTGAAGCAGGTTGAATTATTGATGGTGTATAAAATCTTACGTTGTAGATTGTAACCATTCACCAAATCGGCAGGTTTGTGTGGAGGGGGCTGCTGAGGGGAAGGGGGTGTCTAACCACACTCTTTAATGTAATTGCCTTTAGGGTTCCTGGTAAATATTTCATCGACTGCCAGCACAAATGGAAGATACAAAGCTGGAAGGAGGCTATTCCTCTCTCCCAGAGCAGAGGGAGATAGAGAAGAGGGAGATGGAGGGATCCCGTGTACTTGACCTGGCTCCGCAGGTGCCGAAGTGGGGCAGTGGGCAGCACTCCCCCTCGGGCAGGGCAGGTCCCCAGGGGCAGGCATGTCAGAGGTGGGGTAGGCGTGTGAGGGGGGGGTGGGGTGGGGGAGGGTTGCGGTGAGACTGACAGAAAGAGGCAGAGAGGGAGGGTGTATGGGGGTCTTAAGCACCCCTGCCCTAACACGGGACAGGGTTGTATACTGGAACAGAGTGGTTTACAGGGAAACGTCATTACAGGACAGGTTTGGGGGCGATAGAGCACTGAAATATGCATGAGGTCGGATCTGTAAGGCGACCTGGACAAGATGTACATACAGTTACAGTATTGGTGGTGTTTTAGTGAAGCAGGATGTTTTAAAGTGCTGGGGAACACAGGAGGTATTCAGGGACAGGTCTACTGTTCTCTCCATTAAACCATCTTCTGTCTAACACAAGAGGAGAAGGGTGTCAGTTGATGCCCTATTGTTACAGTACAGCGCAAAGTTGAATCCACTGAATCATTTAGTAATTTGTTATGTGTGAGGCTTTCACCCCATTGGGACCCAAACACAGCACTGTTGTATTAGCTGCTGTTGTCTACAGTAGCCTAAAGTATCCATACATTACAATAAAACATACATTGCTTTCTGGCCGATCTTCTGGAAAGTTCATTCGGGCCACTTTAAAAGTTAGTCTTTCGCTCCATCAATACGTTTGCCATTCCAGCTCTATCTCTTTCTTTTGAAATGTTTTCTCTCTTTATCCTCTCTCTCTCATCTTCGTCTCCTCCCCATTCTTCCTCTCTGTCCCAGGTCTATCTGCCATGGCCCATGCTCCTTGCCATGGCCCAGCTAGCTGATCGAGAGAGTTAGAAAGAGAGTGAGAGAGGAGTCTGGGATGGATCAATAGATTAACTGAGTGCTCATTAATGATGCATGTCAGCCCTACAGCACTTGGACATAAAGAGAATGTGCTGGAGGATTGACGTGTAAAAGCTTTAAAGAACAGGCCTGTTTACTTGTTCCAGAGTGTGGAGGTAAGGGGCCACTGCTGTGCCGTGGTGAGAACAGACCCTTGTTCCCAGACCTGGACCGCCAAAGCCACGGACCTGGGAGGTATGTACAGGATACACATGTTATACACCATCCAACGAAATACTTACTTGCAGGAGGGTGATGGAAAGAAAAAGAGAGGGCAGAGAGAAATGTCCCACCATCTTATGAATGAAGATAAGGAGTAGTTTCAGGACTGATGATGGAAGTGACAGTGATGATGAGGATGATGATGAGGACGTTGATGATGAGGACGTTGATGATGATTACGATAATGAAGATGTTGATGATGAGGACATTGATGAGGAGGACATTGATGATGAGGACGATGATGAGGAGGACGATGATGATGAGGACGTTGATGATGATGAGGATGTTGATGAAGAGGACGATAATGAGGACGTTGATGATGAGGATGATGATGATGAGGACGATGATGATGAAGACGTTGATGATGAGGACGATGATGATGAGGACGATGATGATGAGGACGTTGATGATGAGGACGATGATGATGAGGACGTGGATGATGAGAACGATAATGAGGATGTTGATGATGAGGACGATAATGAGGACGTTGATGATGAGGACGATAATGAGGACGTTGATGATGAGGACGATAATGAGGACGTTGATGATGAGGACGATAATGAGAATGTTGATGATGAGGACGATAATGAGGACGTTGATGAAGAGGATGATAATGAGGACGTTGATGATGAGGATGAAGATGAAGATGACAGAGACTTGATTGTGACCTGTGTAAATTATCATCTATCTTTCTCCATGTTCCTGTTGCATTCCAACTTCCCCTCTTCATGTCCCCAAACTTCTCAACACTGTGTGGAATTCTGAGGAAGCAGGCATCAAACAATACAATCTTAGATCACAAGAGAATACAAAAAACATTTGCATACAAACACAATCTACATTATTTGTTCTACAACAATTGAGAGCAGTGAAACAAAGGAAAAACAAATAAACTAACAAAATGATGTGAATATGCCGGTGAAGAAAGGAAGGGGAGAGTAATGAAATGTACATTTCAATGAATCCTGTTCTTGTCTCTGGTGTGTCAGACAGGGGGGAAGAGAGAGAGACAGAGCCTCTATCTACTCTGATGGCTTCTTTCAAAGCTGTGGAGAACAGAACAGAGAGACAGAGAGCGGCTTTGTTTTAGCTCTGCTCCCTACAGTGAGGAAACAAGACAACAAGGAGACACCATGGTGAAACAGATGTGTCGGACGACTTCCACATAATTGAAAGCCCAACTCCACAACACACACGCAAGAGGCAAAAAGAGTGAAAAGCGATGAAACAAATCCACATGCGTTTGTCTTGCTTGATTCCTCTTTCGTCTTTATTTAGTGAAATATTAATGGCCTCGCAAGAGGCCATTTGTGTTTATGTGCGGGGCTCAGATCTGTTGTTGGGCTGAGGGGGGCGGATTGATTCTCCTCATTGTGAGATGATCACTGTAATTATTGGGTAGGGGTGAGAAGGCTTGCTGACTACTCTCTCTCAGTCTCAGTAGTACTGCAACTCAGACACCCCACTGTGCACATAGGCACGCACACGCACAATGACACACATCGCTCCGCTTGCTTCTTCTGTTATGTTCTTGTTGTCTTGCGCGCCCTTTCAACTCAGCGCTTTTTGTACCAGCAGCCTGCTTCATCAAAGACCTGCTGTGTTGATTATTGGTGTGTGTGTATGTGTGTGTGTATTAGGACTGTTTGAACACTAATGATGTGGTTAATAAGAGAGAGAATGGAGGAGTCAACATATAGTGTTTTGGTAATACAGCATGAAGTAACAATGTACATATTGCCAAGCTTACTTTGGAGATTTACAATACAATGTCTCTCTTTCTGAAAGGTTCCAGGGTGTTGGGGCTCACTATATCTGTCCCTCTCCTGGTCTAAACCCTGTTCCAGTCAGCAGGTTTCAGGAGCCCAGAGGGGAGACTGGAGCGGTGTGTGTGTGTGTGTTTGCGTCTATCTGTGTGTATGGGGGTACACACACAGAGGACCCCAGCTGGTGTGGGACGGGCTGTCTTTGTGTGTCACCACACCCCTCCACAATCCTAACAGGATTAAGGAACGGAGCTCGGCTCGCTCCTCAGCGCTTGGGCGGCGGTGTGCACCCAGTCCCGTCTGACAGGGGCATAGTGGACCCCCTCTGTCACCCTCCTCTGATAGAGCCCAAAGGTACAGCACCCCCCTGGGATATGAGTGAGAATATGCATCCTGTCACCACCCGATCGACATCCCCCACCCAAAAAGGCAAAGAGACGGGTGAGGAGAGCCAATTCATGCTCACATGACATCACATAGTCATGAGATTACATCAGCGTGTTATGACATATTTATGGTTGTCTGAGGCTGCTGTACATGGGGTCTTGTGACCTTCCATGCACCTCAGAGTTTCTCACCAATGAGGCTCTGTGGACTCTGACCTGCACTGCCTGACTCCTAAGCTGTGATACTCTAGAGGACTATGTCAATCTCTTTCCTGGACCAGTACTCTGTGTTTATTAGATATAACTCCCTATAGAAGTGCTCTATGAGGGCTGTGTTTGTCTAGCTGTCTGTGCCTGCAAGCTTAGGTCTGGTGCAGTTCTGCAGGCTATCTGGCGGTAAGGCTGTGTATACAGCAGATAACTATAGCTTATTGTTAGAACTGCAGGTTTTGTATGTCTATGAAGGCCGTATGTGACTGTAGGGCTGCCTGGTGCAGCTCTCTACTCTACCTCCTACTTGGCAGGCAGAGTGGCCCGGGTTGCAGAGGGAGTGATGGTGCTCTGCTCTCATTACAGCAACAATGAAATAATGATGACTGGCGCGGCGAGACTTCATCAGAGGAATATCTGTTGTATTATTTATTCAGCCAGCCAGTCCCCTGGTTCAGGGAAGGAGAACATATAAACTTCCAGCCTCCCTCCTCTCTCCCTCACACGCTCTCCTGCTTGCCTTTCAAAGCAGAGGTGCCCACTCGCTCTGCGGCTAGGCTAGGCATGGCTAGGTTCGGTGTAGCTAAGCTGGGCCTATGGTCCTTTTACTGTGCTGGCTGTGGATGCAGCTTGGCCTCTTGTTGTTAGTACTAGAGCTGTCAGACCTGCATATGGATAATCCTTCAGAGAAGACCAGTCTGTCTCTACACCATGCTTGTCCTGGAGGCTGTGGGGCCTTTTGGACCATATGGAGGATCTGGAGATGGTGAAAGTACAGAGAGACAGAGGGACAGGGAGCCGAGTGGACTGACTGACTGAGGGAACAGCTGCTTCACACAGACTTAGAGGGTGGAGACGCCAGTGAAACAACAGGTGAGTGATGCTGGCTGGTTAACACCTTTCCTGTCCTCCAGGTAGCTGGGGCAACAGGAAATCATGCAATGTGGTACAGGAAAATACTGGACCCTTTGCCTCTGATTCAGGGCCAGATCTTTTGTTAAATCCCATAATGGTTAAAGTTAGGATTGGAGGTTAGGGTAGATCTTCTACCTAGAGTGAAAACACATATCAGATAAGATAAGATAAGATAATGAATTATGTGATGAGTAATGACCATAGATAGAATGTTACTAATGAAGGGTCATGGTCCATGCACCAGACCTGGCTCAGGTTGGGTGGTTCATCTCGATGGGAGAACAGAGCACACTCCATTAATATTGCACAAAGCCTCCTTGACAACTGTGTGGTCGATGCCTGGCAACCTGGGTTGCAGCGCTCAGATCCACGATAAGGGGAGGTAGGGGAGAGAGGGAGGGGAGAGAGGGAGGGGCGGCAGGGGAGGGAGAAGTGTGGGGCGGGGTTCCACAGGTGCTCAGGGTGTCTTTCGGCTGTTCATTCGATCTGTGTGGAAGGGAGGTGTGTGTGTTTGTGTTATGTGTGTCTCATAGACCAGCTGCATATCCACCAACTGTTTAAATGCAACAGTATGCTTTTGTCTCACCTCCTAACCCTAACAACCACACACATATACACCTCAACCCTAACAACCACACACATATACACCTCAACCATAACAACCACACACATATACACCTCAACCCTGACAACCACACACATATACACCTCAACCATAACAACCACACATATATACACCTCAACCCTAACAACCACACACACACAGACATATTTAACTACATATAGTAACTGACACTGAACATCAATGTTACCACATGGCTGCACTGTTGTGCATTCTGAATTGGAGTGCTGTGTGAGCATGTATCTTACATTAAGTGTGTGTTACTGTCAGTGAGGGGTCTACCCTCTAGAACCCACTCCCCACCAGGGCCATAGGCCCACCATAAACCTGCTCAGCCCCAGCCCAGCGGTCAGTTCGCAGGCCCACAGGCCCGTAGGCCAAGGTGCGCCATATCCACTTAAAACATTAATAACTTCCCACCTTCCCTGATTTGTTCATATTAATTATTAAACATCAGATCATTATCAATTATTAAAAATCATTTTATTCTCTTTTTGGGATCATTTCTTGGAACAGTGGCTGT